>NC_046664.1:74221761-74222965 GCF_010883055.1 Belonocnema kinseyi | reverse complement strand
TGCCGCCTTTCGACGGTTTACTTCGCGTCGCGGAATTCCCACTGATGCGTATAGCGACAATGGGACGAATTTTTGCGGGGCTGACCGAGAGCTTTCGCAAGCGTTCCAGAGGCTGAAAAATGATCCAAATCTAGTCTCTCATTTTGCCTCTGATGGAACGACTTGGCATTTTATACCTCCTATCGCTCCACAGTTTGGCGGGCTGTGGGAGGCGGGAGTAAAAAGTGTGAAACTTCATCTTCGTAAACTATTGTCAAATGCTACTCCTACTATCGAGGAGTTTGAAACGCTATTGTGTCAAATTGAAAGTTGTTTAAACTCCCGCCCCCTTGTACCTGCAAATGATGATCCGGAAAGTTGCGAGGCTCTCACTCCTGGACATTTCTTAATTGGAACATATTTGAAAATTGTACCTACGGTTTCTGTTTTGGATGTCCGTGAAAACCTTGTGTCTCGCTGGCAATTTTACCAACGGATTTTGGAACATTTTTGGCGTTTGTGGTCAAGAGATTATCTTCAGTCTTTGCAACAGCGAACCAAGTGGTTTTCACGTCGCCCTAATCTTAAAGTTGGCGATCTTGTCCTTTTAAGAAATACCAATCTTCCCCCTGCTAAGTGGGAACTGGCTCGTGTTACACAGTGTATTCTAGGTCGAGATGGGGCAGTTCGAGTTGTTTCTGTCAAAACTGCGCGTTCTGAGTATGTTCGCCCCATTTCGCAACTTGTTCTTTTACCTACTTCCCCCGAATTTTAGTTTTAGTTAAAATTAACATTGTATTATTGCGATCTTTGTGTAATCTCGCAAGGTGGCCGGTATGTTTGGGACTTTCAATAGTGTGCCGTTTTTGTTCATACGCTCCTGAATATCGATTCAGACCCGACGTCTGATTTCGTGCGTTTTCGGTTTCATTCGCCTCAGCATCGATCGCGTTGACCGAGCGAGATTCATATTTTTTTTTTCTGATCTCCGCACTGAAAACATTCCTTGCGAAAATCCTCTCATGTAACACCGCTTTGTGTTAGACCGCAAGATTGGTGAATATCAAGTGTACGGCATTTGGTGTTTTCTACAATAAACTTGTTAAACTTGGAGTGATTTCCCTTCTTTTATTTTCAACATCAACGGGATTTCATATTTGAACGAAATTTCCAATAATGCACAAGAATCAAAGGATTTTAAAGATTTCATGAAATAAAATAAATA
>NC_046664.1:74216916-74221661 GCF_010883055.1 Belonocnema kinseyi | reverse complement strand
ATATAATATTATAAAATAAAATATAATATTTTTAAATCTAAAAAAAACATAAATATTTTTTTAAAGTGATATTTAGAAGTCTCGCAGGTCCCACCAAGTTTAAAACATGCCTAACATTAGATGCAAGACGATTTTGTAGATTAACTTTAGAATATGCATCAAAAATTACTTTCTTAATTTTACCCCCATAAGTCCGTTTTATACATCCTTAAAGAAACCCCATAAGTGAACAAATTGGTATTGCGTGTTTTTAGGATAATAATAATCTTCGTTTGAGTTTCTTTTGTTAAAAATTGTTTATAAAACCTAAAATATTAATTGCTACCGATAAGAAGATGTTTACATAAATTGTTTAAACAATTTACTACTATCCATAGAATTTTTTGCTAGAGAACAGTTAGACTGACGTGGATTTAAAAAATTTTAAACTTATTTTCAAATTTTCAGGTAGAAAAGGGCAATAGTCCATTAAAGAGAACATAAGAAAATTTTTTAACAATGTATTATTATTTATAATCATATTTTCTTATGATAATACTAAAAAGTTTCGTTATTTCTTGAAAATATTCACTCTCAATCCTCTTTTCAATCAGTCCGCATTAGGAGTACCCCAGGGATTCCGATCAGTCAGTGCTCCCAATTTTGGGAGCGCCAATACGCCCGGATTGGTTACTGTTAGCTGACTGATTTTGAATAGTATAAATATTTAAATTAAAAATTTGTAATAAATAATGATTGCGAAAAGCATAAACAGTAATATCTTAATCCTAAAATAATATGTTGAAGTGACAGATAATTTATAATTCGATTTTAATTAAAAAGACGCTAAAAATTCGGAATTCAGAGAAAAGAAAATTTGTTTTATCACAGCCATTAATCTCGTCTTTGTTAATTTTCTAAATAAAAATTTTTTATTCCCAACAATGTGACTTAAAATAAAATCAACATAATTATCAAAAATAAATTAAGTATATTGTTTTCCTGAAGTCTGAATTATTAATATTTTTCGTAACAAAACCACATTATTTTTTTGTCTGTCACCCCAAAATCCTATTTAAGGATTAAGAAATTACTTTTGATGCGTTTCCCAATGATTATTTATTATAAACGTTAAATTTTAATATTTATATAATTAAAAATGCGCGCTCGAGGTTGCTCGAGGTTAAACCAATCGGGTTTCCAGCGCGACGCAAGCGCGATTAAAAAATGTCCCCAAATTGGGAGGACTGTCATTACCCTGGAAGCTGAAAGTAGGAGAGTCGTATCTGCTAGAGAATGAATTCCAATCCAATCAAATTAGTTGCAATTCAATCCTCTCTACTCTACTCCTTTCCATTCCAATTAATTTCAATTCGATCTAATTCACTCCAATCCAATTCTCTCTGCATTAATCTAGCCCAAGCCACTTCAATCCATTTCAATTCATTCTAACCCACTCCAATCCATTCCAATTCAATTTACACCACTTTGATTCAACCCAATTTATTCCAATCCCATCCATTCCCATCCAATAAATATCAATTTACCCCAATCAAACCAAATCCACCCCACCCTAATCCAATCTAATCTTATTCAATCCAATCTAATACAGTTCAATCCAATTCACACAAAATGACCCCATCCAACCCAATGCAGTCCATTATACTTTGAACCAGCCTAATTAACTCCAATTCAATTCAATACATTCCAATAAACCTTACTCCAATCAAATCCAACCAATTCATCTCAATTCTATTTAGTTCAATCTAATCCATTCCACTGCGTTTAAATCCATTTCAATGCAATGAATTCCAATCCACTCTAATTCAATCAAATCCAATTCAGTTCAACTCTCGAGATAAAGGTCGAGTCAAACCTTACTTTTTATCAACCAAGTTAGCGCGAGTGTACGTCTACATGCCAAAGTTGGGGTCACTGCACTAATCGAACTAAAAAAACATATATAAATGTCCGTCAACCAATTATATCACAGCCTCAGTTACTTTATAGTGCACTGTAAGGCGGTGTGATAAATATTTTTGATAGAAGGACCATTCCAACCCAGTCTGCAACACTCTAATCCAATTCATTTCAGTCCAATGCAATCCAATTCATTCCAATCAAATCCAATTAGTTTAAATTAAATTCCATTCAATTAATTTCAATTCACTCCAGTCCGCTCCATCTCAATCCTATTCGATTCATTCTAATCTAGTCCAATGTATTCCAATGCAATTCAATTAACTCTACTTCAATCCAATATATTCTGATCCAATTCAATCTAGTCTAATACAATCAGCTCCAATCCAATTAATTCTTTTCCAATTCACACTACTCCAATCCACTTCAATCCAATCCAACCTATTCCGATCCAATCGAATTTATTACAATCAATTCCAAATCAATCCAATCATATTCAATCTGCTCTACTCCCATCGAATCAATTCTAATTCGATTTAATACTATAAACTTCGAACCAATCCTATCCAATCAAATTCATTTTAATCCCTGAGACGAAGGATGAGTCACACATAACTTTTTATCACTCCAGTTAGCGCAAGCGTGCGTCTACATGGAAAAGTTGGGGTTACTGCAATCATCGTACCATAAAGCACTGATTTAAATGTCAAGCAGCCAATCAGATCAGAGTATCAGTTACTTTATAGTACGCTGTACTCTGAGTTAAAATTTTTCGGCCTATGCTAAGAAGTGCTGTTTTCGATATCGTTAAGCGTACTTAAAATCGCACTTATGATGGATGTGATAAAAAGATAATTATTTCAATTAATACCAAAATTAGAATGATAAAATTCGCTGTATTTCTAATATTGATTCCTAAATCATGTCGATTTCTTTTCCAAAGAATTTCTATGCTAAAAATGTTGCGATTGCTCATAAATGTTCATTGTCCTCAAATATCGTTAGCCACAAATTACAAAGAATACTTCATACAATAAAAAAATAAAGTTTGTAATAAGCTACTGTATTTTCAATCTTGATTTTTGGGTCTTGGCAATTTTTTTATTAGCAAATTTTTGTCACTGGAAAGTTTTGAATTTATTCGACAAATGCTTCACTTATTTCCAAAGATGTTAAGAATTTTGTGCAAAAATAGGGATGTCTTAAATAGGAATTATCTCTCAGTAAATAATTGATTAAAATCGATAAAAAATTACGAAGAGATTTTTATTTTCGCGTATCGAAAAACATTGAAACTCAAGAAAACTTAAAAGCTTTGTGAACAACAAATTTAAAAAAAATTGTTTTGATTAATTTGGATATATCCTAAAAGTCATACCTTTACATAATATTCTTCATTAGGTTTATCCATACGATGTAATTCTATAATTACAGCACTGGAAAATTTGGGTACATGTGGAAAGTAAACATCTAAGGACTTTAGAATTGCAAGAATGTTAAGATCATGGGCGCCATAAATAATCATCTTTCGGCTCTTATCCATTTGACCATTTTCTACAGAGTCCATATCGTTTTTGCATTTTTTGAGCAACCTGCCTCCGTTTCGTCTCTTCATACTTTCGCTATAATTCATTCTCTCAAATTCCAAAAGAGTTCCTTTATAAAGATCACCATCTGGATAAACACCCTTAGTCCAAGATGGCAGTTTAAGATTCATAAACTTTTCACATTCCAAAGTCACGTAAATGTGATACATATCAAGTGACGATTTTATGCTTTTTCCTGTCCATTTACTTAAATCTTTCATAAATCCTTTGAACTTTTTCAACTCTTTTTTTGTGTCTCTCTTTGCTTCCAAGTACTCTGTTGCGTATCTAAATATATAAAATATGTATTAATTTATGCTTGAAACAATTATTTAGAAACAATTAGGTATTTGAATTAGAGCATTTCACTGGGCATTGAAATCAATACAAGAAGTGGATCAGTCACTGTGAAGTTAGGTGGTGAACGCAGCACGGCCTCCACATGCGGAGATTTTTAATTAGACAAAATAAAATCTGAAAAAAGCTCATAAGATTTCTAAGGCATTTATGGGACCTGATTTTCAAATTAGGCTTTCAATTTTTTTATAAATAAACAAATATGACGAAAAAAATGGCCATTATCCTATTTGCCGTTCCCGGTGTTCGCCAGCAACATTAAAATGCTTTGAATTGTCTAAGTTTTACAAAATAATATTAGTTGAAGATATTTCAATATTATGTAATTAAGAAAAAAATTTTGTAGCAACGAATTATTTTTTGGACGAATGTTTTTTACGATTTTCCATAATTTTACGTTTTTAAAGTTATATTTAGGAAACTTGGATAAAAATAAATATAACGATATAGAAATTTCTTCTTGAGATTATAATTGTTAATAATATAAAGAAATGCATTAATCAGGCATTTTTTAAAAGAAAAAACAGTTTTCTTTTTATGTCATTTTTGAAATTAGGAAGGATATACTAATTTTAGAAAATTTCATAATTTTTTTATTAATCTTATGATTTTTTAAAACCAATGCATTATTCGGGCATTTGTCCGCAAATTTTTTTTCAATACCAGTCCTTTCGTTTGGGAAATTCATCACAATTTCTGCAACATTCATTATTGGTTGATAAGTTTTATAATGTTTACAAACTAATTTAATAAAAAAATGTATAGATGAGGCATTTGATACAAGAAATATTCGTTTTTTTCGATGAAAAATGTTTTTATTAGAAACTTCATGATAATTTCAGAAAAAATACAAAAAATTTTCAATGTGGAAATACATGATAATTTCCGCAAAATCCATAAATA
>NC_046664.1:74182183-74216816 GCF_010883055.1 Belonocnema kinseyi | reverse complement strand
TTTAAATTAAATTTACTATGAAGATCCAAATTAAAAAGTCTGATATAACAAAAAAACTTCCGTCGACCGATGCTGCAATAATGCATTTTTTAAACAA
The DNA here is from genome assembly GCF_010883055.1 of Belonocnema kinseyi. Taxonomy (NCBI): domain Eukaryota; kingdom Metazoa; phylum Arthropoda; class Insecta; order Hymenoptera; family Cynipidae; genus Belonocnema; species Belonocnema kinseyi. Next base: position 74,216,719 of record NC_046664.1, on the reverse strand, counting down.
AATGTTTAAAAAATAATAATAACAATTATCAATAAATTATGAATAAGTCAAAAAGATCCAAGGCTTCTTCTGTATTTCATAAATATTAGCACAAAGAAATGAAAAATTGAGAGAAGTCTTGTTTTTTAATTGTTAAATTTTTTTAATAGAGATACTAAGTTCATGGTTTGTAGCAATACGCAGGGTTTGCTTATTAATATTATAAGATTTATTTTAATTGAGTCTAAATATTGTATTTTCAATTTATTGAAAGATGTATTTTTATTAAATTTTTTTTTAAAAGTATGTATTAAATAATAGCAATTGTAGAAATACAAGTGTTACAATTCCTTGATTGTAGCATTTCCTATTTGGAAAATTCAATAATCTAAATAGATTGGTTCCGAATCACACAAAAATTAGTTATCAAATATTGAACTCATTTTGTCGTTCAATTTTAAATATTTAAACTTAATCTTAAAGCATTTCATATATGTCTCAATTGAACACGATTTCATTTTAAACTTATGTGTTTCCAAATTTTAATTAATGATACGAACAAACTTAATAAACAGAAATAAAAAACAAAATCATATCTGCGGTTATTATATTTAATTTAGTTTTATGTGTAGTCCCGGATCATTTTTGTTTTATCTTTATTTTATTTATATTTTATGATTGTAATCAAATTTTTTATTTTCATTTGTATGAAAACAATTAATGGTTAAAAGATAAAATGAAATATACTTTTTATGAGGAACAATGCTGGATATTTGTTATAAATATGTGTGTATGTTTCTTTTTATAACAAGTATTAGTATGAAATTGAAACCTTAAAAGAAGAGTTTCTAATCAAAACTTTTTTAAAATTGTAATAAAAGGGATAAATATTGCTAGATCAACTTTTTTAAGTTTGAAATTTCTTACAAGAAAATTATTGTTAAAGTCTTAATTAGAGGACAAAATTATCATTTTCTAATGTAAAAGAAACATTTCCTCGCGTTCTTTTCTTTATGATAAAATAAATATAATTTGACATTTTCTTCATTATTCAAACAGTTCAAACATGGCGCGCTGACTTAGAATCGAAAGACCGTTGTGCATAGCGTGCATGCCTAGTCCAGTTCTCCCAAATTGGGAACTTTTTGAACTGCGCTTGCGTCGCGCCGGCAACGCGATTAGTTACTGTTTGCACTCTAATTTTAAATAGTAACATTATTAAAATTTAATATTTTTAATAAATAATTATTACGAAATGCATAATCATTAATTTCCTAATCCTAAAATATGATTCCGGAGTGATAGATAAAACAAAATAATTTGATTTCAATTTAGAAGATATTATAAATTCTGAGTTCAGAGAAAGGAAACATTTTTTTTATCGCAATGATGAATCTTGCCTTTGTCAATTTTCTGAATTAAATTGTTTTTAAAATTCACTTTTAAGATTTTCTAGACCCCGAAAAGGATTTCGTGATGGTGGCATGTACGCTTGCTATCTGGTTTTTTTGCAGAAAATCGCTTAAGGGCATGTGATACTTACAGTTTCCCCGGCTTTTTTTCCACGAAAATGAAAATTTTAAAAAACTGAATTCGAAGATGCTATAAAATATCATAACGGACGTACCCGGACTCTTTTTTGAGGGATATGATAACAAAAAAATTTATTGTGCTAAATAAAAATTTTATGCATATGCATTATTTTGAGGTTACGTCGTTTTTCATCTCTGCCTTTTCGATAATCTGGAAATTATTTATGAAATAAACTTTTTTAATTGCCTGCAAACAAGTTTCGTTTCGGGAGAATAGTTACTATGTTTATTTTTAAGTCCAAAGTTTTCGGCCGAAAATATTGTGTAGTTTGGAAGCAACGCTCGGGTGAATTGTAACACACATAACCTCGAAATATACATGCACGTTGTTAGCAATATCAAAAATTTGTTGATAAAAAAACACAAAAAAAGTGTGTGAGGACGTCCGTTAGCATGTTCGCTATCATTTCCCATATTTTGAAGGCAAAATATTTCTTATCCTAGGAAAAAAGCCGGGGGAATTTGACACTGAAAAAATCGATACTATTTCCTAAGCGCTATGCAAATTAATCACATTTTGCTAAATTAAAACTTTTTTGAATTAACCTACAAAAAAGTGTGTGGGGACGTCCGTTAGCATATTCGCTAGCATTTCCCAAAATTCTAAGACAAAATATTTACTATTCTAGAAAAAAAGCCGGGGAAACCTAAAACTGGTAAAATCGACAATTTTCTAAGTATCACATGCCCTTTATCGCTAACATAAGAGTAAAGTGGTGTAGCGAACGACGTGGATTGAGCAGGAAGGTAGGTTATAGCTGTTAGAGCTGATAGCTTAGCCGTACTTGATTATGCTTCCAAAATACAATGTCAATATAAGTCGTATTTGTCTTGGCGGGAATTTCAGATTGGAATAAAAAATGCAACTTGTGTTTTTCGTCTTGTTATTGTTTATTGACATGTCTTACTTGGTCTCGATATAGTCCTTCGTTTTTTAATTCTCAGTAGGCGACAAAAATAATAAGATTACAATCCCTTTCAAAGCTGATCGGAGCTGCCAGACGTTACCTCCAATAAATTAAAAACACAATTTTTGTTTGGAGCATTAGAACGTGCTCCAAAAGCATTTAAAAAATCGTAAACAAAAGTAGCTTAATGTGCTAAATTAAAAGGGATTGAAATATTTCTATTTCTTGATTGATTTGTGGTATCCAAAAGTGTTTAAAAAATATTGTCGGCACTAGATACAGAAACGGATTTAATTTAAGAGCTAACTTCTACTGCTGAAGAGATTCAAAACGGAAGGACTAAAATGGGATTCAGAACTATTCAATATTTCTCACGTTACTGCTGGATGCATAATATTTTTCAATAATTTTCAATGTAACCATTCTTACCGGGAAGCGACAAAAGGTTGCCGCTGTGAACTCTCTAATAATAATAGATAATAATTTTTTAGTGAAAAAATTATTTATTTAATTATTTACATACCTTGTTGTGTTATAACGTGCAAAACACATGTGGAAATTGCACATTACTTAGAATCATATAAATAAGGTAATTATTGTAAAAACTATTTGGGAATAATAGAACACTAATATTACTAGTATTCTCAAAATCAAAAACGTCATCCGAAAGGCACACTCAGCAACCTCACAAAAATGTGTCAATACTAGCAAATTTGATCACTTGACACACTTTTTCTGTTCCGAGACTAAGGAAGGCATGTAAATAAACAATTATAAACAGAAAAATACAAATTGCATTTTTTATTATAATTTAAAATTCCCGCCAAGACAGATACGACTTTTACCGACAGTCTATTTTTGGTATTACGATCCAGGAGTGCGTTCCAGGGGGCCACGCGGGTGCACTCGAAGCCGTTCCAAGACGCTAGGTGAGTGTTGGGCTTCAGTCGGTGAAGCGTTCAGTGATCACTCGGGTGAAGAGTGGGGCTCACTCGACGGGTGACTATTTCATCCACTGATAGTGATGGGACTGACAACCTAGTAGGCACAAAGTTTGGCGATGTCTTTACGACATCGTTACGACATTATCACGACAACTTTACGACATCCTATGTCTATGTCGTTAAGGTGTCTACGATATCGTAAATAAGTCGTATGATCTGACGATGTCTTTACGATATTGAAGACACCGAACGAACATAGACATAGGGTCGTAAGATTGTCGTAAATATGTCGTAACGATGTCGTAAGGTAGTTGACAAATTTTGTGCCTACTGGGAATGTTCTGACCCTTATTTACCGGCCATGTATTGTAAATGGGCAAATATGGTAAAACTCAAAATATGAAGAAATAACTAATTAAAAGTAATTAAACACATTTTTAAAGCATTTATGCACACAATCCGAATTAAAGTAAATAAATCACTGTAAGGTAAGGAAAAAAGAGACTGTAGATAATAATTAAATACATTATCGATGTGCAACATAACCAACAAATGCCTAGCCTTACGCGGAATACCAATTTCTGTCATCTTATTTCATACAAATAATAACTCATAAACAATTTGAATGTTCCCATACATTTTTAAACAATTGTTGACTATTGAAATGAATTTAAATTATTTAAACAATTATCTATTCCCAAATATTTTTTAAATAATCTATTTTTTGGACACAATGTAATATTTGGTCATGACTTGGAGTATTAACATTTTTTAAAAACGTCATGTAATTATTTAAACAATTTATTATTTGCAAAATTTATAAAAATTGAGCCAGAAATGTCTACTTTTTTTTCAAATTGGGACCCTATTCTACTTTTTAATCAATAATTACGCAACTCTGAGACATTTCGTCTAATGTTTAACATATTTCTATTTGTTTAAGGGATTATTATTTGCTCAAGCAGTTTTTTTCGATGACCTTAAAAAATAATATAAAGTAGAATATATGCAATTATTTTGTTGACTCTATAATGTATAGAAAGAACATGTTAACCGCTATTTAATTGTTGAAATACTTAGTTTTAAAAAATATTTTTACAATCGTATTTTCCGAAATAAGCATAATATTCAATGATTTCAAGTAGTAAATGCTGCAAGAAAGAGCATTTGATTGAATAAGCAATTTTATTTGTGTTAAGCATCCATACTCAATTTGAAGGAAATTTGAAGAAAAAATATTAATTGTATAAACAATTACTTAAAGCTTTTCGCAGAATTAGTACTCTTCAAAATCATTCAATATTATGTTTAATTAATAAAATACGATTTGTAAAATATTTTCTCAGGAAAAAATAATTTTTGAAAGAAATTCAGTTTGTTCGAAAAATCAAAAAATAGTTAATATATTCTTTCTATACACTATACAGTCAGTAAAATAATTGTATGTGTTTCATTTAATATTGTTTCCCAAAAGTTTTCGAAAGAAAACTGCTTTATTGAATAAAAATTGTTTAAGCAGATAAGAATTTGTTAAACATTATAACCAATGTAACCAAAGTATGTAAATATTCAACAAAAAGTAGCATAGAATACCAACTTGAGAAAAAGGTGGAAATCTCTGTGTCGATTTCTAGATCTTCTGAAATTAAACAATAATTCATTATTTGAATAATCATATAATTTTTTTTCATTAATTCACTTTTCCAAACAATGACTAACCACAACACTTCATTCCGAAAATACATTTTTTTACATATGCTGGGAAAAAAGAAATGTTTAAATAAGTTACACTTATTTAAAGAATTACAAATTGCTTTCGAAGTCATGGGGGAATTTAAAATGTCCATTAGTAATTATTTGTATTCAAAAATGGCAGAAATGGCTAAAAATTAACAGGTTGAGGGTGTCCCTGCCTGTAACTCAAAAAGCGTTTTTCGAACTACCCAAATATATATGTTTGAACACGTTTTATTTCAGTGTTTGTACCATAAATGAGACATATAATTATTTATATAATTTTTTATATAAAATATGACACATAGCATAGAAAAATAATAAATAAAACAACGCATACACGAGTTACATTCTTAACATTTAATTTAATCATTATATATGTGTTTTATAAACATCACAAAATTTAAACAATACAAGGTTTCTACATTATTCCAGTTTCTTTACACTGAAGGGCCGCTTCCCGTAACTTTTTCCGCCCTAAATTTGAATCTGGTAACAAAACGTCCTACCACGTAAGTAGGCTTTAGCCTATGGTGGCACATTTTGGCTGGTGGGAGAGGGGCAGCCAAATTTTCGTGCTCTAAATTTTCAAAAATTTTGGATTTTTATAAACAGATGCTCACTTATGCAATTTATTATGTAACTCTAAACATCATATAAATCACTCGATGCATTTTAATTTTAACTTGTATAATATACTTAATGTAATATAAATAAAAGTGCTACACAACAGTAGTTAATATTTTAGTCTATAAAGGCGGCAAGTCTCTTTTAGCCTATATGGCCGGCATGTACCTATGTGTGCCACTGATATTTTTTTATTAGTTGTCATCATATAATCCCTATAATATTCTAATAAAATAGAAAGAAAATAATAAAAATTTCATTAAATAATACCATACTGTAACCCTCGAGTTCCAAAGGTTGCCTGTGAATAGGCAAAAATAGCATCTCCTATGCGATCCTTCTAAAATGGAAGCATCGCACAGGAGAAACTCCATAGAGCAAACTCCAACAACTCCCTCCTCGACTACGTTACGTAAGATCAAGAAGCGAGAGCTGGAAGAAGGACTATAAAAAGGGTAACCCAGCCTAAAAATATTCTTCTGGATGTTGTGTCTGAAAGCACAGGTCGCAGGAGTAAATCAGTAGGAGAAGCCAAGAGCCTAAACCCTCCGAAATTTGTCCGATAGTTTGCTCTTTTAAAAGAATAATGTTTCAAAATATTGAAATCTTATTCAAATTGTTTTCTCTTTAAGAGTGCCCAGTGGGATAATCTCCCCTGAAGCTTCGATACCAGAGATTCAATTTTCAAACGATCTTTGCGCGTGAGAGTAAAATCTCAGAAAATTATTATTTTTTCTTAGAGTGTCTCCGAGTTTGCGAGCTTTTAGAAATTCTTTCAGGGTAAAAGTCCGTCGGTTAAAATTTATTGTCAATCAGATTTTATCCTCGAAATTGTCTACTCTGAAATCATTGAGCGACTACAGGTCAAACCCCTGTAACTCCGTCAATTGAAACAGAGTCCAGATATTTAGGGCCAATCGCCCACTCCACAATTCGTGCAAGAGAGACTTAAAGGCTTCAAAACCTCTATACTCTGTCGAAAACACGTTTCGTCGAGGGAAGATTTAACCGAGAGGTAAAATTCTCCAGAAAAATAGCAATACCCAAGTGTCGGTAGAAAGATTTTAGTGAAGGCTCGTAGGCACTCGCCCTTGCATTTCCGGCCCCCTGAGTAGGCGGAACAATAGAGCGACAGTTAGACCGAGTGGCCCGAGACCCTTGTTACGCAATCGAAGCGTCTTAAAGTAGTATCTTCTCACACTTAGGGATTATGTCATGAGCGACAGGCCATATGCAAACAAAAAGGACTCATAATTATTCATCACCCTTACTTGGGAGTTTCCCCATTGACCACGTGTTAAGACTATAGCCTCATTATAATTAAGTGAGGGAATAACCCTCTGAAAATATCAGGTGTATATTGTGAAAAGGCATCCACCTAAGAGAAGAAGGTGTTATTGACCTTTCCTGTAAAGCATCGTTCTAAAATTATAAAATTATTTTCCTTAAAAGCGGATATTAATACTCTTATAATACATCATTGCGCAATTAATTTAAGATCTTACTTTTGACTTTTATACTAATGGTTACGTAGCTTACTAGAGCAGGGATTTGAGATAAATAAATTGTAGGATAGCACAGGCATTTCAAATAAAATTATGTTTTTCTGAAGAGAATCTTATTCTTTCTCCATGAGAAGCCCCTATTTTTATTCCATATCATTAAATATAAGTCCGGTTATTAAATTAACCCTTTTTAGTTAATCCTGCTAAAAGTCAGCGGTTACAATATATTACTACGTCGTCTTACAAGTAATAAGCTATAAATAATATTTGACCCGCAAATCTGCCTTTACACATATTCTTCTTTCAAGCAATACAAATGATTTCTGTTTATTCAATTAGCTCAAAAATGTAGGTTTTTATAATTTTTAAAATGTATTCTAAAGGTGAGAAGCAACTTCTGTTCTTAAAACAGGTTCTAAGCATTATGAGTTTTTCATGAAATTAAACTACAATGATTTAATTTTATATTTAATGTTATTTCGGAAATAATGAAAGCTTTAAAGTTTTTTTAAACTTCAAGTAGCATTCCTTTAGAATTGTAACAGCTTAATGATGCAGATGTAACAACTTAATATCAGCATGATACTTATTATGTGTAATTTGTTCCCTTCATGATGGAAAGCTAATACATGGAAAAAGTTCTAAGATGTCTTCTTCACATAGTAAACTAATAGGCTTTTATAGAAGTTGCATGGTTACTTATTCGACTGATTGTGATTATTATTGATCCTGAACTCATATTGAACTAATTCTTCATTGAAACTTAGAAAGTACAATTTCAAAATCACCGCCTGATCTGCCTACGTTTTGAGGTTATGATTTCGTATGTTCACATGATTGGTAAACTTTTTATTTTTTAAGACAAATATTTATATGTAATTATACTTCTATGGACATGAAACTTAGTTTGCAACATGGATTATTATTCAAATAATGATAATATGTTTAAAATATTAATTTTACCAGATTTACCAGCTTAACCCGTCATTACTGGTATTACCGGTAAAACTGGTAAATTTAACCGCCATACGGGTAAGGTACCATTTCTACCCATTGAAACTAGGTAGGTGGTACCCAGTAGGCACAAAGTTTGGTGACCTATTTACGACATAGTTACGACATCTTTACGACAACTGACGATGTCTTTACGATATCGCAAAGACATCGAAACGATATGGACATGGGATGTCGTAAGGTTCTCGTAAAGATGTCGTAAAGATATCGTAAAGAAGTCGCCAAATTTTGTTCCCATTGGTTAGTGAGTGAACAGTGGAATTGGTGGACAGAAGTGGCGGGGATCGCCAGTTTAGTAGCAGACTATATTTTAGTATTTTCATCACTATCAACTATTATTGAACACATAACTTTTTGTAATAACAATGGCCTCGTTACTGTAGCAGCAATTAAAATCTTCTTATCCTGTTCTTGCAGTTTTTAAACTTTTGTGTAACGTAACCTCAATTATCTTTCACTAAACATTACGCGCCAAACATACACCCAAAGCACACTCCAATCCGGTCATTCTGCCCTTCCTCTTCACTTCACCCTAGTAAACTATACCCACTTTTTTACTTCACCCACCCACCTAGTAGGCACAAAATTTGGTGACGCATTTACGACATCTTTACGACAACTTCACGACATCCTATGTCCATTTCGTTATAGTGTCTTTGCGATATCGTAAAGGCATCATCAGATATTTACGATATCATTAAGACGACTTAATCACATGGACATAAGATGTCGTAAAGTTGTCGTAAAGATGTCGTAACGATGTCGTAAAAACGTCGCCAAATTTTGTGCCCACTGGGAATTCACCCGGGTCGTCGCCTGGAACGAACCTAAGGACGGCTCAGCTATCAGCGCCGTAACAGCTGTTAGTCACCTTCCTGCTTAATTCACGTGCTTCGCTACACCACTTTGATCTAAATTTTTAGCAGCTCACCTATTTTTTTTAAAAAACAAGATTAGGCGCATACACCACCACCGCGAAACCTCTTTTGGGACCTGGATAATCTTCAAAGTTCATTTTTAAAACCTCAAGTCTCTTCGAGACTTCTTCAAGAACGATACCAAGAATGCTTTAACAGTAGAGCCGTATGAGCAACTTTTACCAAATGTACATTCTGTTATACCTTATTCATAACTTTCAATCTTCTTGGATATATCTAACTAGGAATCTATTTCCTTATAACTGCAATCGCTATAGCCAAGATGAATAAAATCTGTGTCGAAAGCCATATGTGCGCTGAGGATAGTCACCAGCTTATTTAACAAATAGATAAATTCAATTTTTCTTCAAAAATGATTCATAAACTATTCTCGTTAAGTGGTTATTTAATTAGTTTCGTTAAAAATTGTCTTTCCTTTTTCAAACCAAGTGGAGGAAACAGCATGCTTCATTAATTTGATCAGTTACAATGTGACTAATTTAAATGAAGAGTGTATATTTAATATGCAAGCTGTCATTTTATTTCTTGTTGCAATTAATTATTTTAATTTTTGAAAACTCACCCAGGACAAGCTTGTGGCAAGAGCAGGGTGTCTTTTAATTTATCATCAAATTTTGTAGGTACTTCCGCTTTTGGCATCATCCCCTTCAAAATCAAGCCTAAAGATTCCTTTGTACGATTGACATCTGTACTTCTTGCGTCTACAGATCCGGGGATGTATTCAGGTCCCAAAAAAGCATCGTATGTCTTACGAAGAAATTTACCTAATTCAAGTTCTCTTTTTCTGCCCCTCTAAAGATTAAAGATTAAAGAATAGCATTTATAATACATTTTCTAATTTTAAATACAGAATTGGTCAAAAACAATAATTTTGTAACATATAATACTTATTACCGTGGTTAATTTTCCGTCAAAGTGTAGATTTTTATAGGGATCATTTGGGTAACCTTCAGCTTTTTGTTCTGGTGTTCGATCTCCATGACGGGCAACCTAAATACGGCAATATTTTATGACTAGGGTGATATATTTTTGCTAGAGGTCAAGCCCCCCCCCCCATTACTTCGTGACGTTCCCTGCAAAATAAATTGGATTTCGTTTCTAATTCGTCTATATTAATGAGTGGAGATGGGCCTTTGAAAATAACATGGGATTTTAAAAGAAAAAGTTTTTCAGAAAAATGGGGAAAAACCGGCTTGTTATTACTTTTACATAAATTGAATATGAGTCAATACTTGAGAAATATTTCAGGAATCGTTTTCGCTCTATAAAGTTGAAATCCCCCCTCCCCAAATCTCTTTATATTTTGTCCGGAAAATGTTTTCAAAATGCCAAATAGCAGTTTGATTCAACATTCACGCAAGAGCCTAGCTTTTTTTGGAGTTTTTTTCTAATTTTGCGACAATTATTATTTACTAAGAAATTGTAACTACAACCTGTATTTCATAAAAAGGCAGTATTTTTAATTAATGACACAATTATGAAGATTAGGAGAAATATTTTTTCTGAAGATATTTTTTAGTTGTTTAAACAATTTTAATTGACTACATTTTTCAATGCCAAATTATATACAGTGAAATCCTTCAATAGCCCTCCCTTCTATATACCTTCCGAGAATTGATGCCACGCCACAGGTAGGTGTAACAGGAGTTGCGCGGGGTCTGCGGTTGTCAATCAAGCGAGCACTCAGGCGTGAACAAACAATATCTGAGCGGGCTATAGTGAATTAGTACCCATCCACCATCAGCGCCTAAATTGTCTCTATAGAAGAGCTTCACTTTACTGTATTAAATAATTATTTATCATTGACTTCTGCATTCTCATGGAAAAGGTAGAAAATTTTAAGTTTTCTTTAATACCTTTTACCATGTTGATAATTATTAATATATCATTTGTTATTTACTTCTATTATTTGTGTGAAACATTTGTTTTATTATATAATAAATAAATCCTTTTGCTTGTGGAATTAGAAGGGAGTTCATTTATATTTATAATAAATGAAAAAAAATTGTTTATGCTAATAATAACTGTTTTAACATGTAAATGCAAACATTTCTTATAATAAGTGACATGGTTCTAATAGATTTAAAAAGTAGCAATTTTTCCAATACACTAAAAATGGTATCAAAATTCACTTACTGTCATTAATCTAAAACAATACTAACTTATTATGATTTACCGGAGAATTCGAAAACAAATTAAATGCTTTTTAAATACTATGGCAGATTTGAGGCAATTAAATTTTTTCAAGATTTCTGGGGAAATTTTGAATAGATTGAGTTTTATTTTGAAAAAATACCTTTAATTTTGAAGGATTTAAAAATGATAGTATTGTGATGAATTCTCAGATAAAACTGAAAAAGATTTCAAAAAGATTCCTCCATAAAATTTTTAAAATTGCCAAAGAACAATCTTGAAGATTTCAAGTAAATTTTTTACAATTTTGCAGAAAAGAAATTTAAGAAAATCTTGAATAATTATTAAAGATTATAAGGTTCAGAAGGTCTCAAAAGATGAAGAAAGAAATTTCTAAAATTATTGCGAAAATTTTAAATTATTTTCATTTTCAAAGATTTAATTTAAGTCAAAAGGCTCTTGAGAATGATAAACAATTTCATAAAACTTTGAAAAAATTCATATAAGATTTTAAAGCCAAACTTTTTAACTTGATAAAAATAAAAAATAAATATAAAATTTAGTGAATTCAAGAAATATTCGAAAGAATTGAAGAAATTCAAATATAATTTTATCCTTAGTAAGTCACGGGGGGTGAATTCGAACCCAAAAAATTTTCGAGTTCCTCACAGATTTCCTAATTACCTTAACTTCGCCGATTTAAAAAATATTGCAACAATTCATTTTCATTACAGAATCTAAAAAACCATCTTTTTCAATCCTTAATAAATAACTAAAAATTTGGTTAGATTTTTAGGACTCATTGGTGGGATAAAATTCACTCAGTGTGACTATTATGCGATTCTATTTACGTGTGCCTAATTAAGATTGAACTTTAAAAATTATTAAGTATTTCTTTATTTCTTCCAAACTTCTAAAAGTCCTAAGCATCTTTTAAGAAGACTACAATTATTCCTAACATTTCGTAAAATCCTATAAAGTAAAAAGAGTATCTTTAAAATCTTCTGGATTCTATTTTGACACATATAACATTTTTTAAATATTTCTTAATTTTCTCGAGAATCATATAAAAAAATATATTTATACAAATTTAAAAACAAACTGATACTACTTATTTTAATGCTTTAAAATATCACGATTTAAGTTTAAATCTAGTTTAACTGTTCAAAAAGTTTTCACAAATAAATTGTTATTTCAAATTTTTATGCTGTATTATTATTATTATTATTATTATTAGTTTATTTTCTTTATCGTATTGAAAAAAAGTGTTAAATTGGAGAATTTCAATCAGTAGTGAAGGTAAAGACACCATTTAGTGGCACTGTTGCAATTTTAAAGCGTATAACATTTACCTTTTCACTATTGTATACACTTCAATTACGATTTTTTTTAAGTATGGATGAAATAGCTACATATGAGTGGATAGTTCAGTGACACCTGTGCACCTTTCAATGACAATGCTTTTCGCCTATCACTGGCATGTTTCTTATTAGTATACCAATAAATATCTAAAAGCTAGTGTGAACTAAAAAGCAAATGATAAATGTTATGTATTGTAATGAAAGAAAAGTTTGTTCATTATGACTTGAGGAAAAACAGGATGATTTGAAGAATCAGATTGTTCAAAGAAAATGAACATTCATCTGCTCAAATTCTAGGAGGCGATTTGTTACTAGATTATCATTAAAATGCTTTTTTTAACGAATAGTCCGTTCCATACAGTATCAAAAAAGAGGCTGTTATTATTTGATATACGCGTATGGTTATACTCCCGGAAATCCTAACCTCAAAGCGATTAACGGACGCGCCACTATATCAAAATACACTTATCACCGATTTTTGCGATAAAAATGGCCACCAAACTTGCAAGAAAGTTAAAAAAACATTAGAATTAACAGCAATAAAGTTTTTTTCATTTCAAACACGCCTGATTGTCCTTAAAATTATTTTTTTCTTGTATTTTGTCACTCATGTGTTTCTTTACGAACTCTTTGATTGGATAATATGTTTGTTTTGACAGACGTAACTGCACCGACTCACTTGTGCCTGTTTAGCACTTTCCCCACTTCTAACTCTCTCTACTTGACAGGCGCGCGTATAGATGGCACCACCGCCTTTCGAATATATTTTATGCACTCCTTAAAAAATTATTTCTGGACATATTTATATGCAATTTAACATTGAAGCATGCTACTTGTCATGAAACTTTCATTAAAATTTTGATTTCAATTACATTTGTCAATGAAGAAATAAATTAATTCAGGGTGTCACTCACCGGTTGCATGTTACTGCCCGGTGTCTTTACCTTACATTAAGTAACTAAAATATTTGAGAGACTAAAAAAAATGTTTGTAAAGTTATTGAGTGTTACTTCAAAATATTGTTTTATTTATTTCTAGAAAATAATTCATGCTAAAAAACCTTATTTTAAAAAAGAAAACGTCTATTTTTTGTTGTTTTGTTTTCCACGGTTTGTTACAGGGGCCAGTAAGGAGGGGGAGAGGGGTTAAAAAATCGAAAATAATGTTACGTAATATGTGAACGCTCTCTTATTGCATCCGGCTTAATTCGGAATAATCCGGCACACGTCTTGAATTTCAAACGTATCTTTACTGTGTAAATGTTTTACAATTTTCTACTAACAAAAAGCGGTAGAATCACATCAATAAAATGATACTTACCACAATAACTAACTTCAGTTGTGTGGCTTCTGTCCAAACAGGTTTGTATACGACACTTGTGAGTATAAGACCTTGGAGCCAAAAATTTGATAACATTCTCTTCGCTCTTATAAATTCGAACTAAAATCTATAACAATAATTATTAAGAGTTACATAGTATTATACATTTTTATTTTTTTTACCATTGATTAATTCATTTATATATGATATCTCTCACAAATGTAGAGTGGAAGCTGGACAGGCAAACCTGGAAATAAGAGTAAATCTTTTTTTACAGGAAATTTTACCAATTTTTAAAAGGGAAATGTGTAAAATCATTTTAAATGTCACCATTTTCTTATCACATGATTCTATAATATATTCTACAATGATCTTTCAATCTTTTCGCTTTTTAGAGAAAATATTTTTAATGAGTTCGTTTTAAATTTCTTTTTAATTGTTTTTTCAGTTTTTGAAATTTTCAATTAGGATATCATTCAGTTTACAATGTGTGATTCTAATATCTTTAAAAAAAAAAAGGTTTATATTTTAGATCTTCACTATTAAGCGTACACTTTTAATTTAAATAATTATACAATGCAGTTTAAAAGATTTAAATAATTAAAATTCAAAGCGTTTGCAATACAATTTTCACATACAAAAATACGTTTTCGTTTTTCGACTTTAATTGCAAATAATGTAATGATTCTTAACATTGACTTTACCTATATAGATTATAGATTCATAATTGAACATTTTAATTAAACTTCAAATTAATTTCGAATATTATTTTAGTTGAAAATATTCAATATTCAATCCATTCAATTTGAAATTTTCTTAATTAGAAAGAAAACAAAAACGATTTGATAATTTGAAATATTTGCAAAAGAAACCTTTAAATTGTTAAACTGTCCAAGATCTAAATTTAAACTTTTAAAGTTATAATTTGAATTGTTCTTAAAAAAATATTGATTTACATGTAAATATTAATTGAACACTTATGAATTACAAAAAAATTGTGTAATTTGGAGAGATATTAAACAAATTTGAAAATATTCAAAATTAATTAAAAACTGGAACTGATTTAAAATAATTTTAAAGAAAATGTAGATTTTTGCAGATTTTGAACAAGAACTTGAAAAGATTTCATTGTAAAAGATTTCCAAAGAATGCAAGACTTTTTTTAATATTACTAGGAAAACTGAAAAAGATTTTTCTTGTTTAAAGACTAGTTCAAACTGAATCTTTGAAAAAAAGCAAACGTTTTTCCAAAAGTGTGAAAAAAGAATTCGGGAAATTTTTAAGACATTTATTTAATTTTGCACGGTTTAAAACGATACTTTATGAAAAATTCGAATCACTTTAAAAAGTATTTAGAAATTTAAAAAAAAATTCCTAGGTAAATTAAAGTTTGAAAACATTTTAAAGAAAATGTACATTCTTAAAATAAAATTGTTAAGCCTTTTAAGGATTATTAAAGATTTTAAGATATTAAAATAGTTTTCTGGATAATCTTGGCAAAATTTAAAGTCAGTTTTTATTTCGACAAAATTATTTTAAAACAGTATTTGAATAACATTTTAAAACAAAAATTTTTATGTTTAAATAACAATTTAATAATTATTGATTTGAAACTACTTATTATTCAAATAATTTAACTTTCATTAAAAAATATTTAGTTTAACAAATTTTTATTCATTCAATTGTTTATGTTTTTACCTTAAAATTACTTGAATTTATGCAATTTTGAAAATTTAGAAATAAAGTATTGATTCGTTATTCAATTTAGAGCATTGAAAACGATTACATAAATGGTCTTTTTTTATCTCTTGTGCAATACGTGTAGCTATATTAAACAAATTTAAGCTTGTTATTTGTTTTTCTTTTCAAACTCTCTTTAAATATACGATATTTGAATCTACAATTGTTCGTTTTACATCGACACAATTATTCTGTTCTAAACTGGAATATGCTACCGAGAGTAGTGGAAGTTTTTTCATCTTACGAAAAGATTAATTTCAATCAATACTATAATTATAAATAATACAAATTAATTAATTGATAATTTTTAAAAAAATTTCGCTGAATCAGTATAAGTTAAATATTGTTTAATTAACTATAATTAAGTACAATTGATTGTAACACTTGCTTATTTAAAATTAAAAATCTTATGAAAAATCGATCATGATAAAATTAATTAGTGAGATACCTTATGTTTCAAAATATCAAAATAGAATATTTATTTTAACTATCAGCTCGCAGCTCGCTCGTTTAAGAATCGTTGATTTGACAATGCCACATAAATACCTCGAAAATCGGTTGACGTTTCATGTATCCTCACAGATGAATTTGTGGCTCCACCAGAGATGATGTGCATCAATTTTCAAAGTAAATTAAACAAAAACTAGATATCAACATTGGCTACTTGAGATTCTAAATTGATGCAAAAATGCTCCTGAATGAACACGGAAAAAGACCTCACAAATTGTGTCAAAATGCAATAATTTTAATTATATAATAAGATGCCTACCTCAAATCCCGATATTTGATTCGCACTTCAGGCCACAGCCAAATACAAAAAGATCTATCGATTCGGCGGTTTAAACACCTCTGGACACCGAATTCGATACTCGCGTAGCGAGAGTGCTAATCGAATCCCCCACTACTATGAGGCATATTCAGTTAATTAATGACGTTGAAAAAAATGTCTAAATTAAAATAGATCATTTTTTAACGCAAGCACGAAACATTCGATTTTTGACATATCTATTACATGTGGGAAGTGACCAATTACGAAATGTGGTAAAAAGCAGTTATAAAACGACTTTTTTAAGCCGCTGCGCTTGCGCTCATTGAGTAAGATTACTTTTTCTTCCTGTTGCACTTGCGCATTAAGAGTCAGAATTACTTTCCAGGACTGTCGGAATCATAACCTGACTTCATTAAGATTTGACGCTTGAGAGACTCATTGTGAGTAATGAATAGTTATTGGACATACTCGAAGTGATAAGTTACGATAAATTACTGATAAATTACCACAAATTACGGATAAATTACTGAAAATTTTGGGAACTTTTAGATATCTGAAATTATCGGTAATTTGTCAATTTTTCATAAATTTCTGAAAATTTGGGACATTTAGCCAAATTTTCATAAATGTTAGGGCATTTTTGAAATTTAGCAAATCATCCATCAATTTTCAGAAATTTCTGAATTTTTTCCAAAAAGCTTCAGACACACTACATTTCTGTACATTTTCGGTAATTTACAAATTTACCAAAAATTTGCGGAATTTTTAGATAATTTTTGTAATTTTACCATACATTTTCAAAAAATTGGTTTTTATTGTTTCTCAAATAGAATATTTCACGTATTTGCAAATATAAAGTCAGCCATTCAAAAGCATACAATCAAAAAAAATTTCGTTCAAAACTTCAAACCGTTAGCCGTCATATTGGACGAATTGGGTGGAAATAACGTCCATTTTTCCTATCTTTTTTTTCTCTTCAAATTCAAACAAATTTGTCAAATGAGAAAAAATTGTGTGTTGAAACTTAGGTACTGTCTCAGTTTTTTACCACAGAATAATCATGTAAAGGCGCTAGTATTGTGCATTTTTTCAGATTTTTAAATTTGGGGGATCCTAGTTTAAATAAATAGAAACAGCAATTTTAATATTAGGGTGGTTCAAATTTATACCTGTAAAAATTCAACTTTCTTTTTTTTGTGACCGCCCTCTCCCGCTAAAAAATTAATTTGATTTCCCGATAAATAAATTTTGTATTTTTCAAAAGTTGATCTGTGTCCTCGTGATTTTGAAATTAACATGGGGTTTTAAATGGAAATAGTTCTATTTAAAAAATATATATAAAAAAGTGCTTATATAGTCACACCTTAAGAAGTATTCAAAGAGTAATTTCATTAATTATTTTCAATCGACAAGTGACAAATTTTAAACTACTTTATAAATAATTTTTAAATCTTGAAACAATTTTTTCCCCATGTAAATCCAGGAAACTTGTTATCATTCGGGATAAATTATACAAAGTTGAGGGAAAAAATGTTTAAGCCAATTAAAATTGTTAAAATAATGAACGAATATGTTGAATAAGAACTAGAACACTTGACATACATCAACTTGGTATAATTTATTTAAAAGATAACTTTTGACGATTTGAAGGTGAACAAAATTTTCAATAAATGATAATTGTTTAAAGAATTTAAAATTATTTACAAAGTTTTCGAAAATTCGTCACCTATAGATTAAAAATAATTCTTTGGAAACAAATTTTAAGAAATACCGTCTTAAGCATGAATTTGGTAGAAAACTGCTATTTTGCATTTTTAGAATTATTTTGCGGGCACAATAAAAGGGTATTTGGGTGTAATATTAAAAGATTATTGGGTGGAAATTATACCTGGAAAACTTCAATAATAGACCTTTGGCTGACTAAGCTGTAGTAAAAAAAACTGATATAGTACTTGAGTTTTATGACACAACAAAATTTTTTTTGATCAAATTTTTTTTAATTTCAATTTCCCGCCGAATAGTTTTCAAAAAAATAATGCACTTTAGAATGATTGAGAAAAAGTTGGATAAATTTTTTCAGATTTTTCTAACGATAGAAACAGAAAAAATTTCAACAAAAATGCACGTTAACCCCCCCCCCCCTCTCTGGTCCTTAAATAATTCAATATGGTGGCTAACGGTTTGGAAATTTGCCTTTTTTTTGGTTGATTGTATCTTCTCGAATGGCCGACGAAACATTTGACTCCCTTGTGGGACATTTTTTGCAAGCTTACACGGTTTTATCTGTTAAGCGCAGTTTTAATTACATGTTAAATATTTTTTGTTTAAATATAAATTCAATATGATATTTAAATAATCTAAAGATTTTTGAAAGTTTCAAAAAAATTCTTTCTCTTACTTTCTCTTAAATAACAAAACCATAGATTTTCTTTCTGACCGAAATAAAATTAAAAAATGGTCAATTGTTTGAAATTAAACACTTTTGTTTTCGTAATCTTAGACAATTTCTAAAAGTTTTAAATTAATACAAATATCGATTTAGAACAAATCACTTCAAAAAAATAATTTTTAAACAACAAGAAAGCCTCTTTCTTATTCATTTTTTAATTTGCTAATACAGTAAACTTCCACCTATTTAAAAGATTGCCTATTTGAAAGTTCACGTATTTAAAATCCTATATACACACTTATTTAAAATTGCGCAGTTCCGGCTACATCCTACCGTGGTCTTTATACGGAATGTACGGTCACGCACGCATCAGTGGTTGATAAATTAAAAAAAGAGACCTGAAGAGCGCGAATCCCTCGTCAATTTGAATTAAGTATTTCAGCATGGTATCATGGGAAAACAAAGAACTTTGATGAGAAAATTTCCTGAACATAACGGTAAGTTGTAAATGTGTAGTAGTAATATTGTTCACATTTACAATCTATTTTCTAAGTCATGATCTATTCTTTTGACAATTGACTTTGACAATTGAATCTTTAAGAACTAAAATAAAATATCAAAACTTTTAGGTTAGTGTATCAGGTCAGACAATCTAACCTCAAATTTCGGACAGTTGATTGTATTTCGTGAAACTGTAAGGTCTTCACATTATAAAAAGATGAAGAAACAGAATTGCGCCAATGCATTCTACACTTGAAAAATATTATTATTCAGACATTTATAACTTACCTTTACGTTTGCAATATTTTCTCATAAAAATTGTCTGCACTCCTATGTCAAGTACTTTACAAAACTTCCTGATATTTCCACCTATTCTAGCAAAGCCACGACGCCATGCTACAAATCTAACTATCCCGCGAAATATTTAAATCGGTTTTTGATTCTATTCTATAGAATCCGTCCGAACCGTTTCCAATTAAAATTCATAATATTGCGCATCCTCCGCTCGTGAGTGCCCACGCACTGCGCCTGTCCGCTACGATGCTGGTGTTTTTCAGACAAGAGTCGTAATTGTCTCTCGTCCCTTAAACTAAGAAACTGCGTGGGCTAATAGTTCTAGGAATGAGTAAAAGTCGTTCAACAAAACGTCGCTTGACAAAAATAACCGGACGACTTGTGATATAGGTGGAGGCCTACTAAAGGGGTAAAGAAGGGGAAAGTATGCGACTAACAATATTTATATATCAGGAATTTGAAATCACTTCTACTTATTTTAATGGAGTTTTACAATTTCAAGGGATTTTAATCAATTTTTGGACAACTTTCTAGATAATTTAGGCAAAAGGAATATAAAGGCTTTGGAGAAATTTTAAAGAATTTAATTATCTTAAGTGATATTAAAAGATTTAAACGAATTTCGACAGATTCTGCTTCAAGGATTTTTTAAACCTAATTTAAAATTTGTTGGCACGTATCAAAAGAATTTTAACAGATTCCCTCTCAAAATTCTTTGCAACTTTTAATATTAAAAAATTGTTGCCATTTATTTTAAAATATTTTGCTTTTTAATGTTAGAAAGTCTAGGAATGTCAGAATGTTAGGCGCTTTAACTTGAACTGTTTTTAAATTGAGTTTAAAAACATTGAAGAATTTCAATTTTGCATTTAAGCTATTAATTATAGTTAGGATAAATCAACAAATCATAAAAAAAAATAATTACACTTATGAATATCACGATTTAATTAATAAAAAAGGAATGTTCAGAAGTTGAAATTTTTTTGATTGTGAGAACAATTTAAAATATATACGACTCAAAAGCATTCAATAAAATTATTTTGTAAAAAAATTTCATTTTTCTATAGCAGAAATCATGCAATATTACTGCAAAGTTATAAAATTTCTTATAAAAAGATTGTTTCTTCTGTTCGACATGTGAACAAAAATTTAATCTGTCCCCAAATTTATACGAATTCTCTTCAGTTCTTCGCTTTTATTTTTTGCTCATATTTGAACTATTCCAATCAACCAATAATACTTTAGTTGGAAATTTATATGTTCCCTTGAAAAAAACTATTCTGTTGAAAAACTCATTTTGTTTTCTTAAAAAATTAAAATCAAATCAATTTTTTTTCTGTAGAAAACTCGTCTCTGGATTGGAAATTCAACAATTTAAATGACACTTCTTTTCTTTCTAGATTGGAAAATCTTTCTTGTTTTAAAATTCAAATTTTTCGTTAAAAATTCTTCTTTTTGGTTTGAAAATTCATCTCCTTTGTTGAAAGTTTAATCTTTTTTGGTAACAAATTGAACTACTTTCTTGAATGTTGAAGTTCTTTGTTAGGAATACATTTTTTGGTTGCAGATTCATCATTCAGGTGAAAATTCATCACTTTGATTCAAAACTGTAATATTTTGTTAGAAATTATTTACTTACTGAGTCTTGAACTTTTTTCAGTTGACAATGCTTCATTTTAGTTGAAAATTTATCTCTTTGTTTAAAAACTCAATTATTTTGTGAAGAAGTTATTTGGTTTTATTAAAAAATCAAAATGAAGTACCTACATTCTTTTTTTTTATATAAAATTACACTGTTTGGTAGAAGATTCGTCTTTGGCTTAAAAATTCAACAATTTGGTTAAACTTCTTTCTCTCTTGACTGAAAAATCTTTTTTGGCTAAAAATTTAATTATTGTGTCGAAAATTTCTCTTTTTGTTTGAAATTTCATCTTTTTGGGGGAAGTTTAAACTTTTCTGGTTGGAAATTAAACTCTTCATTTAAAAATTTAACCATTCTGATGAAAATTGCTTTTCTTTTTTATTTGAAAATTTTGTTTCAACTGAAAATTTAACTATTCGATTTTCGGTTGAGAATTTATTGTTCGTACTTGAAAATTAATTTTTAACCACCAATTGAATTTTAAGTCAAAGATGATGAATTTTCAACCTGTAACATTAATTTTATGCCAAAAATTGAAAAGTATAATTTTCTGACAAAAAAGGTTATTTTTTACGAAATAGTACAATTTTCAAATATAAAATTTATTTTTTTAAACGAATAATTTAATTTTCTACAAAAATGATTTAATTTTATATCAAAAATAACCATAAGACATAAGAGCAAACATAAAGATGAAAGAGTAAACATAAGAAATGTATTTTTAACTGATGTGATGAATCTCTAACAAAACAATGCATTTTTAATAAATCAGTACAAGGTTGAACCAGTTAGTCAAATTTTGATTCAAGAAGTTTAATTTCATACCAAAAAATATAATAGTTGCCAAAAACTTTTGATTATTAAAAAAAAACAATTCACTCAGAAGATTAATTTTTCACTAAAAAATACGAATTTACAACAAAGTACAAGAATTTTTAACCAAATACTTGAAGATGAAACTGAAAAAGATCACTTTGAAACCTAAGAAGGAATAATATAAATTTCATTCAACAGCATTTTTTTCAATAAAAAAAGAATTTTCAATGTAATAATTTAATTTTTAAAAAATAAATAAATTTTCAAGTAAGACGATGAATGTTTAACGAAAAAATGATTTTTTATTAAATGGTTCAACTCTTCACAATTTAGTAAAATGTTCAACAAAAAAATAATAATTTGCAATTATGAAGTTTAATTTTCTACTATAAAAGACGTATTTTTAACAAAATAAAAGAATTTTTGAATCAAAAATTAAACTTTTAATAAAAGTGTTTGATCATAATTCAATTAAACAATTTCTTAACGAAGATAAGGTAAAAGACCATATTATTGAACAATGTCCCGGCTTATGAAACATATGATAAAAATCTGATTTACAAATAATTTGAAACTTATTTTGTGATAATAATATTGTATTAATGATTTTCAATAACTATTTTAATGCTTACATTAATTTATTTCAATGAATTCTTTAAAGTTTTGAAAAAAATGATTGTACGTTCAAATCAGATTACATTAAAGAATACTTAACCGTTCCTCTTGTAAAACAGTGACATGTCATTGCGATTGTTTTAAGTTTTTTGGGATACATATTACTGATTTATAAATACCTGAAATATGTCAATAAACAGTTTAGCTTATCACGAACCTATTACTAACAAATTTTCAGTAGTTCAATAAACTATTTATTCTAATTTTAGGTGTTTCCCAATTGGTAGAATAATTTTTAAATAGTCCGGGTTTATGAAACAGTATATTCAGTGTCCCATGCTCCACGTACGTTCATTTGTCCATGTAGTCGCTAATTATGAGATAGCTATTCGTGATAATATTTTTTAGTGAATTTGTTGTAAATAATTGTTAAATATTTAGAAAGAAAATAAGTTTCATAAAATACATGTTGAT
Source organism: Belonocnema kinseyi (assembly GCF_010883055.1). Lineage (NCBI taxonomy): Eukaryota > Metazoa > Arthropoda > Insecta > Hymenoptera > Cynipidae > Belonocnema > Belonocnema kinseyi. The sequence continues at coordinate 74,193,424 of NC_046664.1, read as the reverse complement.
ATAAGTGTATGTTTTAATAAATCTGCCTTAGGTAAGTACTTAAATTTGAAAATCACATTAAAACTAAAAAGTAACCTCAAGAATTTTTTAGGTTAAATAATAAATAATATTAAAATTTTTTTTTAATTTATCTGCTATATCATCAGAGATTCTACCTTACCGACAGTAGATCAACCCTCCAAACCATGAAGGCAGAAAATCTACACAATATCGATCACGTTAAGAATCTTCAATAACAGAAAATGCTTAACGTCTTAATAAGAATAGACAAAAAATCATATTTTTAAATTAAAATTGAAATTATTTCTTGAAAAAAGGATCCTACTCCATCTTCACTTCATTGGAAATCGAACCACAAAAATTCTGATTTCCGTTCAGGTGCTTTTCCAAATGGAATGAAGATGGAGTAGGTTTTTTTTTCAAGAAATAATTTTAATTTTAATTTAAAAATATTATTTTCCATCTAGTCTTATTAAGACGTTAAGCATTTTCTGTTATTAAAGATTCTCAACTTGATCGATATTGTGTAGATTTTCTGCCTTCATGGTTTGGAGGGTTGATCCACTGTTGGTAAGATACAATCTCTGATGATATAGCAGATAAATTAAAAAAATTTTAAATAATTACTTGTACCATTAACACCTAGCTAAACATTAGCGTTATGTTTTGAGTTGAGAGTTCTTATTCTGGTCCTTCTAATAGCTTAATTAGAAAAGCACCTGACCGGAAATCAGAAGTTTTATGGTTCGATCCCCAATGGAGTGAAGATGGAGTAGGATCTTTTTTTCAAGAAATAATTTTAATAAATAATAGTTTTATGTTAATCAAATTAATAATTATTTATTTCAGGTTAGATTTTTTAAGTTATAAACATGGAGACGACTAAGAAAAATAAAAAAGTAAATAACTCAAGTAAAAAAAATATAAAAAAATCTGCAAATATATGTGACAATAACTCTAAGGCTCCAAAGAAGGCTGCAGTTTTAGTTAATACTTCCAAAAAGGTGTAAAAAGAAAATTAACACGAATAAGTTATTCTGCTGATGATGTAGTCAATGTTTGAAAGCTGTGGATACAGGTCTTTTATTGAGAAAAGCTGCTGCTGCCTACGGAGTGTCTATAGCTACGTTTTTCAGAAAAAAGCAACCCTGAAGCATCAAAACATAAAACTTGACCTGTGAAAGTTTTTTCCTCAAACTGAAGAACAAAAAATAGTTGACTGGATACTTTTCAGAGCTCAGCGTGGTTTAACAGTTTCAAAAAACAGAGTTATTAGATTCAGTTTAGCAATATATGCAACTATCAAAATAAGAGACTCCGTTTTTTGACGCCATTGTCGCCATTGGTATGAGGGCTTTAGAAAGCGACATTCTTAGTTGTCAATGAGGAAACCATAACATTTAACCCTGAGTAAATCAGCACTCAGATGTGATGACCTAAAAGATTGGTTCGAACAACAAAAAAAGTATTTAACTGAAAAAATTTAATGAATTGTCCTCCTGAGAGAATTTTTAATTCTGACGGGACATGTGTAATTTTATGTCCTCCACCAGAGAAAGTTCTACTATGGTAAAGGATCTCGTTCTGCATATAAGGTGCTGGACTTTGATAAAGAAGGCTTTACTGTTTTATTTATGTACAGTGCCAAAGGTGACCGTGCACCACCTATGCTAATGTTTTCTTACAAAGAAGAAGTTCCGGAGAAAATAGTTAAGAATTACCCTGAAGGTTGGGGCATCGGTATATTCTATCCATAGTAAGTTAAACAAGGAACTCAGTTTCCAATTGTGTTATTTTTGGATAATCATTTATCATACATGACTTTGCCTCTAGTCTCATTCTGCCGAGAAAAAGGTATGGAGTTGATTGGCCTCGCTCTTAACTCAACCCATATAATGCAACCACTCTATATTAGCTATTTTCACCCGTTTAAAGAAACTTCGAAAAAAGCGGTACCAAGGTAGAAAAATTCCAAGGGTGTTATGCGAGTAAAAAAGGAAGACTTCTCCTCAGCTCTCAAGTTTGCTTTGGATAGTATGAATGAAGACAAAAACGCTGTTGTCCGTGGATTCAAAGTTGCAGGATTGTATCCATTCGACCCTGCTGCCATTGATTATGATTTGTTCAATAAAAGGAAGAAAAGTAAAAAAGCTGTTACTGAACAGAAAATGCAAGATGAATTGAAAGAAGACAAAAAAATTGATTAACTTTTGAAAAGAATCTTTCAAAGGATCTTCTGGAAGAATTTAGGAGTGCTTGGTTAAATAAGGCATGGCCTAAGGATCTACAAATGAGAGGCTTGTTCGAATACTGGCTTGATATCAGTGGAAGACCTGCTAAAAACATTGATAACACTTTATTTTAATTACTATTTTTACATTATGCGTGTGAAATTCTTAAAAATAATTATTTATTTATACTGATTTTTTCATAGATGTTTATATTGATATTTGAATTTATAAAATTTTTTGCTATAATTTTTATAATTTGGTATATAGGTTTTCATGAAAAAATAAACCAACTGTCAAAGACGTGACAGTCGTAAATATAAATTCAAGGAAACTGAGACAAGAACAGTCTGTAGAAATCTCAACGATCATGATCATTTTCTTAATCAAGAGTTTCCTTCACTGATAAATAATCCTGTATTAAACAAAGCATCAGTTCCTGAGATATTATATAAATTTGTAGTAGAAAATGGTCCTGTAAAACTACGCTGTTAAAAATTTCTGTTGTGATTTCACAATAAATGTAATGGAAGTTTATTGCCGAAACGTAATTTAATTTTACAGCATATTAAATTGTACCGTCACAATACAGTATTTTGAAATTACAACAAAAGTTTTGTATTTTCAGAACCTCCAAAAAAATCTGCATCACAATACATGCATTGTAAAATTATATTACATGTATTGTGAAATCACAATAGAAATTTTAAACAGTGTAAAATTGCAGAGGTTTTAAAAATCGGTCTGCAGTAGCGATTAGAAGAAGAATTTTGGATTTTTTTAGAAAAATAAGAATATCCTTTCGAGGTATGTGGATGCTGAATGACAATTAATAAATTGTTATCCAAAAAAGTTATTCATTTCAGAAGAAATTAAATTTTTGTGTGACGGTGTCGCGGTGTAACAGAATGATTTTCGCTTTTTTGCTCTTAAAAGTAATTAAATGTGCATATTTTTATATTGAATTTGACATTGCTTGAAATAAATTTTCTTGGTGAATAAAAAAACCAAACTAGTTACATCACAAAAACCTCGTGATTAAAAAAAAACAGAAAATTTGAAAAGATTTCAAGATTCAGGTCAAGATGGCACTGGGATTTCACTTTAAAACAATTAATGTTTTCATTCTCATTATTGAGGACCGCTTAAAAAGAGAAGTATTTCTTTTAAAATTCAGCAAATTACGAGCAATATAGACTTCCTTAAGAAACAGAATGAAAAATTGAAATTTAGGGAAATATGTCTTTAATCTGAAAGCAAAAACAGAAGTTAGTATTTTCGTTGTAACTTTTAGAATGTCTTGATTTTTATTTTTATACCACGAAATAATATAATCTTCAGCTGAAACTTAAAGTTTGAAAACAATCGATAATTTTTATTCAAAATGCTGTCAAAATCACTAACATAACCTACACGAATACACATAGCTCACGAAAAATATACATGTGCTTTTGTAGGTTATGTTAGAGATTTTGACAGCATTTTTCGGAAGGATATCGATTGTTTTCAAACTTTTAAGTTTCTGATGCAAATTATATTATTTCGCAGTATAAAAATAAAAAATCAAGATATTCTAAAAGTTACTACGAAAATATCAACTTCTGTTTTTGCTTCCAGATGAAAAACATATTTCGCTAAATTTCAATCTATTATTCTCATTCTGAAGGAAGTCTATATTGCGCGAAAACCTTAGATTTAATACAAACATTTATAAACTTGCCTTTTGCCTCACTTTTAAATAAAATATTCTCAAATATTGAACAAAATGAAACTATTAATATTTCAGCTGATACATGTAATATGGCGCTGCTTCGCAGCGGAGGAGACGCGCAGCTTTCAATTCACAGTACGTGTATTGTAATTTCACCTCAAAATAGCAAAATTTGAATTTCACATTACATTTTGTGTTGTGATGTATTGTAAAATCACAAACATCTTTAACAGAGTCTCTCAACTTCAGACAGGTACAGATTAAAATTACGATTTAAATTTGTTAGAGTTTACTGATGTTCTAGAAGATCCAACACAAAGTTCAGAGAAAATTCAAACAGAAATTTGTGATGAATTAATATTCAATTCAAATGTGTTGGATATTAATAATCGAACAGCTTTGTAAACTAATTAAAAACCATATATTATATTTGGTATGTATTTAAAAATGTAAAAATATAAAAATATTTTATTTTTTAGATTCTATAGGCCCTTCTTCTTTAGCTACATCAACTACCAGTAAATATATAAAAGTTTAAAGATCTGATACATTACATTCAATCGGTTATTGGTAAAGAAAATGACTCTGCAACTGCTAATAAAAGTTAGTTAAATAACATTTAATAATTATTATGGAAAAATATTAACATTAATAATATTTGTGATATTTTTCAGAAGTTAATACTGATGCTGAGAATCCTTTTGACGACGCTTTTACACTTCCATAAAATTATTTTCCGAAGAAAAAAAGAATAGAAGTAGAATCCTCAGGTAAACCAAAATTACCTTCTACTGGGACATCCGATCAGTGGATGCAATACCATATAAAAAAAGAAAATAAACGAAAATTAAAGTAAGAGCGATTACAACAGACAAAAAAGTTAGAAGAAGAGAAGAAAATTTGAGCTGGAGAAAATAAAAAACTGCAAGATAAAATGAGGGAAATACAGGAAAAGATAATAGAAGAAACAAAATAGTTAAAGTTTCTAATTTTAAATATATATATTGTCTTTATTGATTATTTATCCAAATATTTTAAACTGTTATTGTCATTCGGTTTAGTATGTGAATGTTTATTATTGGTTAATTCGTTTAATCCTTAAATATTACTGTTTAAATACTTAATAATAATATTCAATTACTTTTTATGCTATTAATTAATTAATTACTTAATAAAAATTTTAGAGTCAAAATGTTTTAGCTTACTTTGTGATCCATAATTTGGGACATAGTTTATGAAATATCTGGACATGTTGCTTCATACTGTTCCATAAATACGAATTACTATTTTTAAAATTTGACTTTTTGTTTGAAAATTTATCTATTTCAGTAGAAACAAGATTTCGAGTTAAAAATTCAAGAACCTTTTTAGAAAATTTACTTCTTGTTTGAAATTCATATTTTCACGTATAAAAGTCAAACTAAAATCTTTTTTGCATAAAAATTTGAATATCTTTTTTGAAAATTTGTCTTTTTGATTATGTTTGAGTTTTGTTAAAAAATAATCATTTGTACTTGAGGATTCAACTATTTCATTTAAACGACCTTGTTAAGAAATTATTTTTTATCACAGATTCATATTTTTAATAGAAAATTTATCTCTTTGGTTGAAATTTCAGCTATTTTGTTGAAAATTTATCTTTTGTAATTGCAAATTAAACTTTATGCGTAAAAATTAACTGGCTGGGATTTTTAACAATTCAGGTAAACTATTTTTGTTTATGACTGGAAAATTTTTTTTTTGTTAAAAATTCGTCTTTATAGTTCTAGAATTAGCGTTTTAAAGTGAAATTTAGTCTTTTTTGGTTGAAATAATAACTATTACACTTTTTTGTTGAGAATTCATCTTTTTAGGTTGAAAATTTAATTCCTTGTCAAAAAATTAATTTGTTTTGTTTAAAATTCAAGTATTCTGTCAAACATACACCTTTTATAGTAGAAAATTAATTTCTTGTTCAAAATAAATAAGTAAATTTGAACAATCCTATTTGCTATATGAAATATTGTTTCATTCCAGTTATAAAAGATTCGATCTTTAAAATATTACAAGATCAAAATTCTGGTATTTGAATGTTATTGTTCAAGAAAAATAAAAAAATGTTTAAAGAAAAATCAAAAAATTTTGAAAAAAGGGTTTACCCTGCAAAACTTATTTTAAATACAAAAATTTTCATAAGTCTCAAGACCCATGTTTTATTATTTCTGAAAACTATAGATTACGTAGAGTAAGAGTGGGCCCAGGTGAAAAAATTATATATAATTTATATACACTGGACAAAACACTGATATTAATAATTTTTTTTATACAGAAAAATTCATTAAAAAGTGAAAAACATGATTGTCTTATCCACTATATATAAACTATATATTACTTTTTCAACTGGGGGAGGGGGGCAGAAATATTTAAGTACAGTTATTTACAAGGGGATGGAAGGGTCTTGAAGAGGGTCTATAATCCGCTATAAAATTTAAGTACAGCTCCTAATCACAACATAGTAATCAATATTACGGTACCCTTATCTTATTTTTTCTTAGATGTGATAAAACTCTCTTATCATGAACCTTTGGAATGCCCTAATTATTGGGAATATACATTGATTAATAAACCAGTTTTTTATAATAATTTTAATATGTCTCTTTATTTAAATACAACATGAATCACTGCATCTTGAAACTACATACATTGAAAACAGTCTTGACTTTTTTCATATTTTTGAAAACGATTTGAAATAATTTATTGTTGAAGATCTTAATTATAATTTATAAGAAGAATATTATTTTGAATGTTCCCACGTTACCAGAAATTGCTTTTGCAAAATTATTAACCACCAAATGTATTTCGAATTTTTTCGCATGCCAAGCGAATGCCAGATGGAATAACATCATCCATTATTTTGGAAAATTTGTCTAATGAACAGAAATAGTCACATCCAGGAACTTGTAATTTTTTTATCTCCGCTGGCACGCCCAAGTAATAAAGAAGCTGCAAATATTATATTGATTAATTTTTAAGATTTATACAAATAGAAAATTTTCACGAAATTGTGTTGGTGTAAAAGAACCTAATAAGTGCAGTTATACCTTTATGTAATAAACTTCCTCTATAAGATGTAGCTCTACAATTATAGCACTCGAAAATTTGGGTACATGAGGATAGAATAGCTCTAAAGCCTTCAGAATGGCTACAATGTTAGAATTATGAACAGCGTACACTATTAGTTTTCTGTTTGGATCCATTGTATTATTTCTGACAGAATTCATATCTTCTATCATTTGTCTGAGCAACCAACCTATTGAAAGAAAGTAAATCGATTAATTTTGTTTTTTGGCTGTTTCATTATTCTTATGCTTTTTATTTATGATAATCATTTGTGTATTCTATCCGATTCATTTATTAAAAAGCGCATGGCGCCATTTTCGATTAATTACCGAAACTCCTCGAAACAACTCGAAGCAATTTGAAACGGTTGTTGGCAGGAAACCCGTGTTTATTATTGTATAAATCTGTCATTTCATTTTTCCGTTTAAAATAAAGTCTGAAAACGTCAAGTTTATGATAAATATAAGGTTTTCTAAATAATATTTATCTTTATTGATTGAAAAGCACATGGCGCCATTTTCGATTAACTCTCGAAACTATTTGAAACATCTCAAAACAGTTTGAAACGATTGTTGTCAGAAAACTCGTGTTTATTAATGGATGAAGCTGTCGTTTCTTTTTGCCTGTTATAATGAAGTCTGAAAACTTCAGGTTGAAGAAAAACGTAAGGTTATCTAAATAATATCTTTCTACATTTATGAAAAAGTGCATGGCGCCATTTCTGATTATTCTCGAAACTACTCAAAACAACTCGAAACAGTTTGAAACAATTGTTGTCAGGAAACTGTGTCAAAATATACAGAAGTACATATGTATTATACCCACATCCGAAAATTTTTTTTTGTGTGCACTGGTATTAAATGAAACTGTCGTTTCTTTTTCCTCTTTAAAATGAAGTCTGCAAACTTCAGGTTTATGAGAAATATTAGGTTATCTTAATAATATCTATCTAAAATTTCTGGGAAAATTTAAACTGAATTTTTATTGAAGAAAATTCATATAAAGAAAAAATTGTCAACGAACCTAATTTTTGGTTTAATATTTCCTTAAATTTCGAAAAAAAATAAAGAGGATTTCGAAGCAAAATTTTTCAATTCGCAAGATTTAAAAGTTGTATACAAAATTTGATCAGATAAAGAGACATTTCAAAGTTTAAAAAAGATTCAAAATAAATTTAAAACATAAAAAAATTTTTTTTTAATTAGAAAAATAGTTAAATTTTTTAATATTTGAATACATAAATTAAGAAGCTTTTCGAAGATGTTGTCAGGTTTCATGACAACAAAAAAATTGCTTAAAATTTCTGGGATAATTTAAACTAATATTGTATTTTGAAAAATTAAGTTTAAGAAAAAATGGACGATTTCAAAGCATCTTCAATTATTTCCTAAAATTTGAAAAAAGAATGCAGACTATTTCGAAGCTAATTTCAATTTAACAATTTTTTTTACAAATTCGCATAATTTTAAAAGATATTTAAAAGTTGTAAATGTTTTGCAAATTCTTAAAAAATAATTCCTGAACAGAAATTCAAAATGAAATGTACATTTTTATGGTTTAAAAGAATGTTGAAAAACTTGTTAAGAGGCTTGAAAAGCTTTAAGAAAATAAAAATACTTTTCTTGAGATTCCTGTGAAAAGGATAATATAATTTTGTTTTCAAAAATAAATTTTTAAAGAAAACATAGAAAGGCTTCAAAATATTTTAGAACATTAACCAGACATTAACCTCAACAAGAAATATTTATTCTTATTTTTTATTTTATATTCAAAATCATTTATCACCTCAAATTATAATTTGGGTGAAATTTTTGTTTATTCTTGATTAAAGAGCTTTTTTGTGTTATAAATTAAACAATTTTGTTAAAAATTGGTCTTTTTGGTTTGAAAATTTATCTTTTTCGGTTGAGAGTTCCATTATTTTGTTTTTTGTTTAAAATGCAACTGGTAAATACTATTTTCTTCGATAGTTTAAGATTCAGTTATTTTGTTAAAACTTTCTTTCTTTATGCAAAAAAACCTGTATTTTAATTTGTGTCATAACACGGCCGTCAATTAAGAAGCGGTTTATTGTAATAGAATACGTCGATGGACATTATGATGGGCTTTCTGATTCTTTCAAAATAAGATTTTCAGTAAGATAAAAAAGAAAGCTTAAAAAATATTGTAAGTCTCAATTTTTTCTTTTGTTAAAGAAAAAGTTGCCTATAAGAAGACGCAATTTATTTGATATACATGAGGCAGCATAGTACTAATAAAATAAATAGAAAATAATCACACCTATAGTCATTATATGAATAGTAGTCTGCGCTATTTTAATTCAAAGTTTACGTGTAAGCAAAATGAATAATAATATAAAAATAATTAAATAATAATAGTGTTTTTTGCTCAAAATTGAAATTTTTTTTATCTTACCCCCATTTCGTCTTATCATCGATTTGCCATAATTCTGTATCATAAATTCAAGAACGGTTCCTTTTAAAAGATCTCCTTCTGGATAGACACCTTCAGTCCATGATGGTAGTTTAAGATTCATAAATTCTTGAGCTTCCAAAGTCGAGTAAAGGTAGTATATATCAAGCGCGGATTCTATCTTTTTACCTGTCCATGTGCTTAGTTCTGTCATGAAATCTTCTAGTTGTTCCAGCTCTTTCTTCATTGCAGCGTTTTGCTTTGCTAGCAAATAATCTGCTTCGTATCTAAATACACCAAATAATATCAGAGGAGTCAAATTATAGTTGAAAATACAAAAATGCACTCTGTTAAACTGACCTGGTGAAATTTTGACTAGTTGAATCAGTATTGTTAATTATCACTGGTTCAATTATCACTGGATCATTCAAGCAAACAGGAAGTTTTTCTTAAGATTTAAAAAAATTTAGAAGGTTTTAAGCAGCCCCCCCCCCCAAATGGCTGTAACCGAGCGAAACCGCCATTCCTATACGTTTTTGAGATTACTGAATCCGAATCCGGGGTCAATGTGACCCATTGGATCGGAGAAATCCATTGGATCGGAGGAAACCATTAAATCGGAGAAAACCTCTAGTTTTAAACGTTTTTTGGGTAGCTTGATACAATCTGGGGTCTGTTTGACCCCATCAGGTTAGGATCAAGGTCAAGTTAAGATCAAAGTGAAAAAAAACATTGTATCGGAGAAAAGCTCTACTCTCAGACGTTTTTTGGGGTAGCGGTATCGATAAACGGGGTCATTTTGACCCCATCAGATAATAATTAAGGTCATGTGAAAGTCAGAATGAGAAAAAACTATTTCATCGGCTTAAAACGCTACTTGAAGAAGTTATTGAGGTCGCTTAATCCGAATCTGGGGTTATTTTTAATTCATCAGGTCGGGATGAAGGTTATCATAAGGTTAAAACTTGATCACGACTTGATGGGGTTAAAATGACTCGAGGTTCACATTTAGCGACCCCAAAAGCGTCTGAAAGTAGTGTTTCACTCCGATTTAATGGGTTTATCTTATTTTATTCTTCACTTGACCTTGTTTCTGACCCGGTGGCGTCAAAAGGACACCGGTTTCCGATTCAGTGACCCCAATATCGTCTGAGAGTAGAGGTTTTCTCCAATCGATATTTTTTTCTGATCCAATGCTTTTCTTCATTTTGACCGTCACTTGATCTTGATCCTGACCTGAAGTAGTCAAACTAACCCCGGATTTGAATACTGCGACCGCAAAAACTTCTAGCCCCGGATTTGAATACAGATACCTCAAAAACGTATGGATACAGTTGTTTATCTCGAGTTGCAGCATTTTTTTCGTGGAGCTGTAGAATTTCTGAACGTTTCAAGATAAAAAAAAAATTTTCTCAAGATTCCTCGAAAAATTTTCAATTCCTTTTTACCAAAAAAGGAAATGTAGGAATTTAAAGAAGAAAAAACATTTGAAAACTTCAAAATATTTTGGTAAGTTTATAAAATATACTTACATTTCTTTTTAATTTCTAAAAATCCTAAATAAGTTTCAAACTGACTTAAATTTTTCTTTTAAAAGTTTTATTCTGATACTAAACTAATGATGAGTATGATGCAAGTACCTTCAAAATTTTGTTTACAAAAAATATGCCCTAATATTTTTCAGCGTTAGTGAAAAATACAAAAATAAAATAATATTAAAACTTTTATGAAATTGTTTTCGAAAAAATCTTAACTTCTACCAGTGGCGGATCCAGGGGAGGTGTTTAGGGG
>NC_046664.1:74178491-74182173 GCF_010883055.1 Belonocnema kinseyi | reverse complement strand
CCCCCCCGAAACTGTTGGTCTTTCGTATTAAAGGCCGACGCCGCTAAGCTATGCATGGGATATATACCTGACTTCTACCAAAGTCATAGGTTTGGTAATTCAGACAATATAAAATTATATACCTCCAAAAAATGTTTGCTTAAGAAAAACTATTTCTTATTATTTTCTGTCCTTAAATTTGAAAAAATTTAAATAGGAACTTTTTAAACTTGTTTTTGAAAATCTCCGATCCGTTACTAAAGTTGTAAGTTTGTGTAAAGTTGTGAGTAAAAATAAAAAATTTAGAAAATTATTTTTGGAAAATTCGAAACTTTTAGATCTTGCTGGAATAAAAAATTTTTCTACCAAACATTATTTTTGTATGATGTGTCCTTTTGCTGGAAAATGGAATTGCTTATTTTCGAAAAAGTTTTTTTCGCGCATGCATCCCAAAGCGAGAAATTTTTATAAAACCTGAATAACTCAAATTTCATTTAAACCTAATACTTTCTGATTAGGATGAGAATGAAAAAAATAAGCCTTTTTGAAAAATTATGAACGTTTTAAAAGAATAAAAGGCATTTTCTCAAGAAGCTTTTTACAATATTTTATTATTTGTCACTAATAATTTGGCAAATTTAGGGATTTGAAAGAGCATAAAAATATTTAAAAACTTGAAACCATTTCCGAAAGTTTAGAAACTAATTTTAAATGTCATTTCAATTTCTAAAAGGCCTTAATATCTTTTAAACTAGCTCAAACTTTTCCTTAAATTTGATAATTCAGAAAATTTGATAATTAAGTTTGATAATTCAGAAAAAATAAAATTATATAGTCTAAAAATTTATGCTTACTTAAAAACGTTTCTTATTATTTTCAGTTCTTTTATTCAAAAGTTTACATTTTTAGCAAAAAATATTTTTCTTTAACGAAAAATGTAGTATTTAATATATCAACCAGATAACTATAAAACAATAGTTTTCAATCAGGGAAATAAATTTTCACAAGAAGATGAATTTTTATCTACTGACCGATTCAGTAATTTTTAATAATATAATTTGTTATTTTAAACTAGATAATTAGTAATTTTCACGAATTAAAGCAGGCATTATTACTGATCTAACCCCTAACTTTTAATGTATTAATAAGTAATTTATGATTAATTTTTTCATTGATCTAAATACAGGAATTTAGAAAATAATTTTGATATAGAAATAATTGTACTATTTTATTAAAACAGACAAATAAGCCACGTCTATGAACTCAAAATCAGTATCTTTAAGTAGTCAAAGCATGCTTGATTAATTTATCCAGACAAATTTTTTACTGATGTAAATTAAGACTATACATTTAACATCTAAGCTTGGATATAAATCTTTGCTGCACTTAAATATTTTAATTTCAAAAAACTCACTCGGGACATATTTGTGGGAAAAGCAGGGTGTCTTTGAATTTAGTATCAAATTTTGTAGGTATCGCCGTTTCCGGAAATAAACCCTTTAAAATAAAGTTTAAAGATTCTTTTGAACGATTCTCGAATGTGCTTCTGGCGTCGACAGATCCGGGGAAGTATGGTCCCAAGAAAGCATCGTATATTTCACGAAGAAATTGACCAAAATATTCTTCCCTTTTTCTGCCACTCTAAATAATAGCATTTACAATTTTGAATATACAAATGATCAAAAATAATACGTTTGTCAAATCTTATGCTTATTACCTCTGTTAATTGTCCATCAAAGTTTAGATTTTTATAAGGATCATTTGGATAACCTTCATGTGTGGAATCTGGTTGTCGATCTCCATTACGAGCAACCTGAAAATTGTAATATTTTTTGGCGTGAGTCAGTGAATATACACTGTATTCCGAAATTGAGTTTTTAAATTTTGATAATTGTATCAAAGAAATTATACTCACCACAATGACCAACTTAAGTGTTAGATCATCAGTCAAAACAGGATGGTATACAATAGTTATAAATGTAAGGCCTAGGACCCATAAATTTGGTAACATTTTTTCGGTCTTATTAATTTGTACTAAAATTTATAAAAGGGTGTAATAATAAATCAGAATAACAAATTATTATACGCGTTTATTTTAAACTGAATGTTGTAGTAAGGATGTACATAAATTCGTAGTAATACTTAATAATATAAAATTCACGAGTTGGGTATGGATTGGAAATTTTACAAATACAAGTTTGTACACATTTTTTAGTACGATAATATTTTTTTAGATATCTATTTTTATTGAATACTAAATTTTATTGAAAAGACAAAATTGCGACGCTGCAATAAAAGAAATTTATCAAACTCACGACTTTGGTGGAGATCATATCGGAGGTATTGCTATTGTCTGACATGACGTACAGTTGTAAAAATATGTATCTAATCTTTTGAAACAATTAAGAAAGTGGCACGTGTTTGCATATTTTTTCTGTTAAAGCATTTATGCAATTATGATACTACCATGTATTTAAAATATTTCCCGTTTATTTGATAAAATAGTAAAAATCTACAAAAAAGCTAGAAATAATAGTCGTACATCTTCTGAAAATACACATATTATGTTTAGTATATTATGTACAGGGATTTTTAAAAGCAAATTAAAATTATATAGAGAATTGCTCACAGATTTATAGAGGATTCTAAACAATTATGTAAAAAAATGCAAGCGCATTTATTCAGGCAATAATTTTGATAAATCGTCGTTCTTAGTAGCAGTATCAGAACACAAAGAGTCAAAATCATAGAAAAAATACTTTTTGCATCAGGTTGATAAATTTGTTTTTTTGAAAACAACCGTTTATATTTAGGAATTTTAAATTATCTTTTCTTTTCTAAAATGACCAATTTATCATAAACTTTAAAGAATTCAAAATAATTTCAAGTCATGTTAACAAATACAAATATTTCAGTCTCTCGATTTTGATTTAATGAACCATTCCCGAAAGATTTCATTTCTTCGATGATTTCTTGGATTAGTTTTTCTGAAATTTATTTATTTGTAATAATTTTATTCAAAAACCTTTATAAAAAGTATTATCAACTTATTTGTCATGTATTTGCGTTTTATAATTTACTGCCGCTTAGCTTTTTCATCGCTTCATTAAAATTCTATATTTTATACTCAAGAATTGATCTTTTAAGAGGATCTCCATCTGGACAGACACCTACTCGTATATTCCAAGATGGAAAACTTCAATTCCTACATTGTTCAATGTCTAAATTATCAAAATACTTTATTTTGCTCTTAACTATGACCTTCAAGGTTTTTTCAAGGTCAACCGTTTATATTCAATGGAAACCCCTTTTTTAATTGGCAATCGATAGAGCGAAAAACTTGATGTTCAAATATGTAGTCAGTTCCTAAGTGCATTTTTACCTTGAAGGTTACGCTAAGGTCATTTACATTTAAACAAGGGCTGCATACCTCTGGGAATAAAAGCTTTTCAAATTTTTTCGTGACGAGGAAAGTTACTAACTTTAACAAGGCGCATTCATTAATAAAATTAAGCGTGACCTTGCCCATGATTTTAAAGGACATTCAATGGTGAATTTTTTTCCATTGAAAACCCTCTTTTTTCATTTGCAATCGATAGAACTGTACAATTGTGGGTCCGGATGCAATAAGGGCACATAAAATTTTTTCGTGCGAAAACGAAGTCCCCTGGAGGCTTTAGAAAAAATTTTCGAATTTTAATTT
>NC_046664.1:74165092-74178391 GCF_010883055.1 Belonocnema kinseyi | reverse complement strand
AAATTAAAATTCGAAAATTTTTTCTAAAGCCTCCAGGGGACTTCGTTTTCGCACGAAAAAATTTTATGTGCCCTTATTGCATCCGGACCCACAATTAACGTTCGAATGTGTACTCAGGTCAAATGTCCAATTTGACCTTGATCCATAAGTATGCAGACTTTGTTATTTATACAATAACGAAATTTTGTTCTGAAATCTTTTTAAATATTTTCCTAGAAATGTTTATGCAAAACATGATTTAACAAAATTTCAGGAGTCTAATAATAATTTTTATTATCTTGGACAATTTTGTTGAGATGCGTGATATATAAGTTCCTGCTTCCTTCACTTTAATAATTTTGGAATCTTTTCAAAACTTCGAAATATTTTTTAAACTTACTCGACTATTTTCTAAATTAGTAATGGTTCTAGTGTCATTTATTATGCAGAATTTCAAAACCTCTTAAGATATACTATTAAAATCAACTTTTTAAAGTAAAAAATCATTTCCAACTTTCCCAGAAATCTTAAGAATTTTTTTTTATTTTTCTAAAACATTCAAAGATCCCTAAAAGGCTGCAAAATTGGATTTAAGAATCTTTAAAATGTAAATTCACTTTTTTATTTTTCGAAATCTTGTCCAGTTGTAAATGGATTTTAAATCTTCTTAAAACTTGTAAGTATCTCTTAAACTGACTAAAATTTTCTCCAAATCAATAATTGCTTAATTTTTTATGTTGAGTCAAAGTTCAATAATTTCACTTCCGTCTCATAATTTTATTTAATAGAAAAATTAAAATTATAACGTTCAAAGTTTTAATGAACCAATCTGAGATATTAACGATTCGAGGTTTTCTGTCTAAAATAATTCAGTTAAAAATTTTTTGGTTTTTAATTTTCATTTACAATTGCTCATTTTAAATGAAAAGTATAGTATTGCTAAATATTTAAATAAATGTCTTCTTTAATATAAAATTTTTAAAATCAGACGGTTGAATAATAGAATAATGTAGTTTAAAACAATAATTTCAAAGTAATTGGAATTCAATAAGAGCGTTTAGTTTTTGGCTTTTTTCAAGTACAAAATAGTTCAAAGAGATTCATGCGAATGATTACATTTTTTCATCTACTCAACCGAGGCTTTCAAATCGAAAAAATTCAATTTTCACCGTTTAAAATATTTAATTTGCTCAATTTAGAAAAGATTCATAATCAACCTGTTGAGTCAATTATTTTTCAATTTCAATAATCGCAAAGGCATCGTCACATCATATGACATATTTACGACATCATAAAGACGACTTAACGACATGGACATAGGATGTTTTAAAGTTGTCGTAAAGATGACGTAACGATGTCGTAAAGACGTTGCCAAATTTTGTGCCCACTGTGTTGCGTAAAACGAAAAGTGCTTTTGTAACTCTATTTCTCGCGTTGGAAAAACATGGAGGTCGGATTCGAATTCACCATGCAAAACCCATTTTATGGTCATATATGTTGTATTTTTTTACAGTATCAGTGTTTAAATACAGTCGCTTTGCCGCCTATGGAGAAAGAGAGATAAGGACATGAATAGAAGTGATCTCAAGATATTGAACATTAGTTTTCTTTACTGCCTGGCATTTTCAAATACCTAAAGTACAACATTTTTGATAAAGGATCATAACATGGTAATTGCAAACCTTTTGGATTTGTACGTTCTTAGATTTTAAATTTTTATTTCTTCCAACCAAATGGAAGCATATGGAAAAATATATAGACGTGCTGTGAAGATTTAAAAAATAAGTTTCATGTTCTTACAGTGTGCACAATAAAAAAGCTCAGGTTCCATGAGGATGATCATGGCAGTACAAATCGATCTCTTTTTGAAGTCCGCTGTTCCAAGCACTGATGAATTTCAGGGTGACATTTGTATATCCACGACCACCATTAAGTATTTCAATACGGCCTCCAAAATGAGGAAAAAGTAAACATTAAAAAAAAGATATCGCTGAAATTATCCCGTAGTTAGTTGCTGTGTAAGTTTTCATATATTGAACATATCTTAATGGATTTTTCGATTCACGGCCTTGAGCTCTTATAGAGTTGACTGATGATATTGCAAACAATTTTATCACAATTAATAATGTGAAAATCCGCTTACATGACACCATCTTGACTTCAGAGTATCTCAGTTCACACCACCAGATTATATAGTTTTAAAGTTCTTTTTCAAACTAACCATTTCAGGAAATCAATAATAAGCCATTAAAATAATCTGATGATTGCGACTCAACTATTATAGAGTTCGGTGTGAAGAAGCTGCTTATCACAGTTCAAACAGAGCCAAAAACACTTACTTATATTTCTTGAGAAATATTTTATCTCTGTTAAATAGTTCATTTGAATTTTCTAATATTTCTTTCTCATTCATAATCTGTCGCCTTAGGACTTTTATAAGCTCTATTTATTACTATATTATCAACTACATGTTTTATATCACCTCCACCTTGCCACTTTATGAAATTGAATTCGGAATGGTTTGTAAGGGAAAATACTTATTAAATTCGTGGTTCTCTAATAATAATAATTTTTTAAACAATGACTTAAGTCATGAATAAATTGGGAAACCAAAAAAAATTTTTTATTTAACAACAAAATAAACAATATTTTTACCTTAACTTTTGTAGATGTACCTCTTTTTTTTAAGATCTGCGAATTGATTAAAGAAGAGCCTCAATCAGTGTAATTACTATCTAGCAATAGTTTTTAGTAGAATAGAAAGAAAAAAAATTGTTAATAATGTTTTAAACAAATTAATGAACCAAAGGCATTTTGTTGTGAATCGCGATTATTAGTTGTTAGCAATATACAGTTTTTTAAATAGAATATGAGAGGAATTTATGCCTAATCATGATTATTTAAAAATATCTGCTGCTTGTCGGCATTATTTAAACAATTTTTATAAACAAATACACAGTTTTCGTATGTCACAAAGAATAGGCTCCATTTTTTTGCAGAATCGACCAAAAATGTCTTGCCAATGACTCCTTGTTCTCATTTTTTTCAAATTAACAAAAACAGGTGATTATTCAAATAAAATTTGTAAACAAATTCACTTTTTTGACATGATTCCACGAATAGGGACACTTTTTTCTTGCGAAACCCACTAAAGATGTATCGTTAGTGACTCCTAGCTGTAATTTTGTTC
Source organism: Belonocnema kinseyi (assembly GCF_010883055.1). Lineage (NCBI taxonomy): Eukaryota > Metazoa > Arthropoda > Insecta > Hymenoptera > Cynipidae > Belonocnema > Belonocnema kinseyi. The sequence goes on along the minus strand of NC_046664.1, from coordinate 74,175,222 downwards.
AAATTGATAAAAAATATTAATTTCTAAAAACAATTTTCTATAATTCAATATACATTTTGACCATTTTCCTTGCGAAATAAAGTAAAAATGTATTTCCAATGACTTTTTGCTGTAATACTTTGCCAACGTATAGGAAAAGTTAATTATTTAAATAATATTCATAAACAAATGAACATCTTGGTCACTTTTACAGGAATATGCTTATTTTTTTGTAAAGTAAAATAAAAATGTCTGACCAATGACTCCTTGTTGCCTTGTTTGTCCAATTAACAATGACTGTTCATTATTCAAACAATATTCTAATTCCTGTTTTGAATGATCGGCAGCAAAGCCGTGAAATAACTTGTCAAGAAGATGGCGTACTTACTGATGAATTGACTTTTATTCCGTGTCACACTTCGACACTGTTGACAATATTGTGGATAGAATATATCACGCAGCTTCATTTTTTTTGCAATAACTGTTTCTCAGACAATTGGTTTGCACTTTTTATGTCATCCATTATCGCAACTATCTTATTACTGCTTTGGTTCGAGTCACTATTCCAAATGATTTTACACAAAGTTGAATTACTAATTCTGTAATTAATTTTTGCATCCACAACTTTTAGAAAAAGGAATAGGAATCAGGAAAACATTTTGTATATTCGGTTAGAAGAAATGTTCAGTCGACATTTAGAGTACGAATGTGATGACAAAAAAATTGAGTGCAGGTGGCGTGCTCCGAGTGCAAAACTACCGTCTATTGTTTTTGCCGAAAAACTGTAAAAACAATTGAGATTAGATGACGCGCCATTTGCACTTAACTGTTTTGCCATCACGTTTCGCACTCCAAATATCGACTGATTATTTCTTCTAACCGAATGTGCATCATATTTTCCTGATTCCTATTTTCTTTACTAAAACTTGTGGATGCAAAAAGGAATTACAGAATTAGCAATTTCACTTTATGTAAAATCATTTGGAATAGTGACTTGAGCCAAAGCAGTAATAAGATCGGTGAGATAATGGAAGACATAAAAAGTGCAAATGATTTTTCTGAAGAACATTTATTGCAAATAAAAATGAAGCTGCTTGATACATTCTACCCACAATATTGTCGACAGTGGCGAAGTGTGACACGGAATAAAAGTCAATTTATCAGTAAGTACACAATGTTCTCGGAAAGTGATTTCACGGTGGACTTTAGTGATAATCTTGAGATTGATGCACAAAATAATGGTGTGCCTCAAGTAGGAAATCTTCTCAATAGTACAAAAATGGGTCGTCCACGTTTATCTTATAAAAAGGGGTCAGAGAAGACAAAGAAGAGAAGTATCAATGAACTTGCTGCCAATCATTCAAAACAGGAGTTGGAAAGAGCATTGAGAATGAAAGACAATCTGTCCAAAAATGCTACAGAATCTGAAGTAACGGATTCAAAAGAGGACATTGCTTTCCGTAGCATTTTATCAATGTACGTGGACTTAGATTTGACAGCAAGAAAAGATAAATTAAAAGTGCATGCTGAAATGTTTAATGGTCAGCAATCGTTTCCTTCCTATAAAAGGATTGTAGAAGCTAAAAATGACTGCTATCCAGAATCTGACCACATTGATGTATCCGAATCAGGAGCAAAGATCCACTTTATATCATTATTGGGGCACACAGTAAAGAGAATTCTTTCAAAATTCAATAAAGATGAGCTGGAAGAACTTTCTAGAAAAACTATGGTTTTCGTAGGTAAATGGGGAATGGATGGTGTTAGTGAACAACAAACTACGCGATAAAAGTGGCCCTGCCAAATGAAGTATGATGCTAGGTTTGAAGATAATGAAAACATGTCCAATGATGTTGAAAACATTGATGATGACTTGCCTGATTCTGATGCTGATGAGGAAGAATCAAATGATGATAAAAATTATAAATTTAAATGCAAAAAAAATAATAAGAATGTTCATGATTCTTACATATTTTTGTTATCGTTTGTTCCTCTTCAGTTGAAAGCTGACGACAATGTTATTTGGAGTAACGAGACACCTAATTCAGTGCGTTTCTGTCGGACGATGAAGTTTGAATTTGTAAAATAGAACAGCTTGCTCACTTTACAAGAATACAAACACTTCACGAACTTGCTTGAGAAAGTTGATTTATATGAAATTCAAGTCAACGATGTGATGTTCGAATTGCGCTTTGATTTCAAATGCATAATGATACATGGCCAAGTTTTCAATGTTCTATGTGAACAAAAATCATCAAATTGTTGCAGCATTTTTCAAGTTGGCCCGAAATAGATAAATAATTTGACTCCTGTAAAACAGCTTAAGTGCAACGAAAATGATTACAAATTCGGTCTTTCGACGTTACACGGTTGGTAACGCTTCATGGAGTTTCCACTTCATGTAGCTTATAATATTGATTTTAACAAAGGTGCAGCTAGAACGAAGGAAGAAAAATAATTGAAAAAATTGAAGAAGAAACACATTAAAGATGTACTGAAAGCTAAATTATCAATTTTAGTCGATGTTGTAAAACAAGGTTCAGGACCAACCAACATTGGTAATGTTGCTCGCTCTTTCTTCGCCCAAGCTCAAGGTGTAGTGAATCACATTGGATTAGATGGAAAATTAATCATCAGGTTTTATACTATCTTGCAAGTGTTAACTTGTGGTAGGATGATCGACTGTGATCAATTCGAAACATTTTGTTAAAAAACTGCAAAGCCTTCTGTGACATTATATGGCTGGTATCCGATTCCAACATTAGTCCATAAAGTTCTCAGCCATGGTGCCGAGATCATTAGATCATTCGATGTACCTTTCGGCTGGCTATCAGAGAAGCCCCAAGAGGTTAATAACAAGATTTTTTGCAAGGCTAGGCGCGAAAATAGCAGAATGTCGAATCGAGTACTGACCATTAATAATGACCAATAATGATAATCCATTACCTCCTGATATCTTCAGATCCTACGATTAGTTCTTCAAGGGTCAAAGATAAGAGAAAAATAAAAGCTCAGTTGGATGATGCTGAAGCGTTATTGATAAAAACTCAACTTTCATAAAATAAGTTTCTGAAAAGAAAATAATAAAATAAAAGTAAAAAAATGTAGAAGTTAATTAAAACAAGCAAAAAAAACCTTTATTCAACAACTGCTACTTGATGATGCGATGGCCATGACGATTGACCATCCCGATGGTGAAGAGGTTTATCGACTGTTCATTATGTACGCTAATAAAACATTTGGACCAAAAGCAGTTCTTTCTATTCTACTGAAAACTATTGCTAGATAGTAATTACACTGATTCAGGCTCTTCTTTAATCAATTCGCAGATTTTAAAAAAAGAGGCACATTTGAAAAGTTAGGTCAAAAATATTGTTTATTTTTTTTGTTGAATAAAAAATTTTCGGTTGGCCCAATCGAAATTCTCGCACCGACTCGACATATCCGAAAGCATTACGGTCATAAAAAAAGTCCAAATACATGGAAAATTGGCTTGTAGACAGACTTTTGTCAACAAAAAGTGCTTTCGCCTACACTGTGCGACGATTCCGATTAGCTGAGTCACGAAACTCGTGTTCATGTTTCATCTCTAGTGCGGCCCAACCAAATTGGTCCCTGAAATATTCCAGTTAAATAACAAATTTTTCAAGATTTAAAAGAAGGGAGGACAAAATTTAGATTTTTAACGATATCGGAAAAAGAATGTGGTGCCAAAAAGTTGAATATAGAGGACGCTGCGCGCAGACGATTTCAAGCATCGGGCTCTGAAACATCAGTTCGACATTTCATGGCGTATTATTGTCGGTTGTGTACCGATGTGGCCATGTGTCTTGAATTGGACTTTGTGTGGTTGTTTTCAGTGATGTGTGTCAAAGAGATTTTTTCTTTTTGAATTCGATTGTGTACTTCGGATTCTGATGCGGCTGGGTTCCTAAAATTTTTCTGTGATAAAACCGCTATTTTGAAGTGCAGTTTCTGTCTCTTTCGAAAAGTATAGCGCTACTGAACGTATGTGCTGAAATTTAATTTATGGTGTTAAAAACTGAGTTACCGTTAGCAAAAAGTTATCAAACGGTAAATCCAAGTGTTTATGGTGAGAGTGACAGTTCTTGTCGACGTTGTTGACCGATCAGCTGATCGTGAACACACATAATTAAGGGTCCAAATGGTTCCACCTTAGAGCAGCTAAAAAAGATCCTCAAAGCAAAAGGTTTCTCGGAAATAGGAAATAAACTCGATTTTATCGCTAGGTTTGAGGAAGCTTTCCCTGATGGCTCCTAAATGGAAGTTGTAAGTATGGCTCTTGACCCTGACCATATCAAAGTGGTTTCCCAGCATCTTCTCCTTTGTGAAAGCAATGCTGCAATAGAATCCATTTTTAAGTCAGCTGATTGATGACTTTAGGACCAAGCCACAGAAGTCGACATGATGAGATGAGAGATCGACTTAATGAGAAGAGAACGAGATCTAATTTAAGGTAAAGTAGAGGTTCTGTGTGCAACTCATCGAGAATCACCGTTTCGACAAAGCTCTGCGAGTTCTCACCCAAATTTCAACATCAGAAACATTATTGATAATCTAAGCGAGTTGATCGGAAGTGACCAAAATTGCCCTGAATTAGAAAAACAAGTGCTTCTTCTTAGTGCTACCTATGAGTTAGATGAAAACCTAGTTGAAATATTAGTTATTTCAAAACTAAAAGACACGCCTTCGAATGGTTTCACTAAAAATCGAAACACATAGGAATGGAGATAAGCGATCTGTTTGCAGAAATGAAAAGATGTTTTATCATTTCCCGGGGAAAATGAAACTTCGACGTCTTTTCGAAGAAATGAAATCGCAGCGAAATGAGCCGTTGAACTGATACTACCATAACAAGCTGATACTTGGAAACCAGGGTCCACTTGAAGAAGATGAGATCATCGACAGTCTGCTCGACGGTATTCCAGATGTGCAACTAAGAAACAAAGCTCAGATGAGAAGTTTTGATTCCACCACTGAGCTCTTGAAAGTCTTTAATATCATTTATTTGACTTCCGGGCAATCGAAAGGTGACTCGAAACCCGAATACAAAATCGGTGAAAGAATTGGCTACAAGGAGGAAGATCCTAGGATATTCATCACCTGCTACAACTCATGAAATACCGGGCACACTGCTCAACAATGTCGGCTGCCGAATAAAATGGAGTACTGCGAATGTAATGATCCTGGACATTTGAAGAAGGATTGCCCTGTCAAGAAATCATCAGTCAACTTCATTGGTCAAGGTCCTCCAGAGAATGACAGCTTCTTCAGGAAAGTTATCGTCATCTTAGGTGACGGCAAGGGAATAAACATCGATTTTTTTTTACTCAGGTAGCCCAATTAGTTTTTCGAAAATAAAAAGCATATTTGATCAATGTATCGAGAGGATCAATGGTGTATGCCGTAAATACGCAACTATTATACTAGACGGCGAGACCTGTAACGATTTAGAACTTATAATCGTACCGAATGACCCAATAATGTCATACCTGGCAATAGGACGAGACATGTTGAGTAAATTCGGTTAAGGTCTGGCCGCCGTTGGCAAAAAAGTAGAATCTGCAAATGTGGAGGTTACGGCCTGAGCGACCTAACATTCCACATAAAACAAAAATGAAACTTCTTAAAGAATTTAAAGTACAATATTTATGACGCGAAAACCCAGAGATGACAGAAATTAAAACAAAACTGAAATTAATTTTGGCACCTACGACAAAACATTGAATTTTTCACCCAGACGATTATTTTATGAGAAGAAAATAAAACTTGCGAGAATGGTAAATTATTTGATTGACAGAAAATGTATTGCCTAAAAAAATTGTGAGTACGCGTCACCTATAGTTTTAACCGAGAAGAAGAGCGGCGATTTATGACACTGCGTATACTATAAAACATTTAATAAAATAAAATTACGAGACGAATATCCCTTACCCTCAATCAATGATCAGATAGATGCTCTACGTGATGAGAATTATTTTATTTTACGCAAACGAAAGGACGGTGTCCACTATATTGACGTTGCCCGCCACTTGATTGAACTAACTTCATTTGTCACACGGATTGGTAAATATAATTATTTTAATAATTAGTTTTGGCCTCAAGACGACCCAAGCAGCATTTCAAGATTTATTAACAATGCTTTTTTCAGACCTGATAAAGGCAAAAATTTTGTGAGAAGTCTTTATTGTGATGTCAAAAAATAAAATGCAAATCAGGCTAGAGAAATGTTCTTTAATGTACACCGAGATATCATTTTTGGGCTAAATTGTTTTTTTAGAAGGAACTCGGCCATCGAGAAAGGATTTTATTTTCCTGTGTTTAATATATGCATGCTAAGGTTTATGCACCTAAAACTTCTGTATTCAGAGTTTGTGACTCTGTTATTTCCATTTTAGATTTTCTGCTTCTACAGTTTCAGATTATAGCATTTGAGAACACAGTATTAGAGAATTTTAGGTTTGATAGTTTAGGGTTAAACTTTTCAAGGTTAGTAAGTGTACTGTATGGGTGTTCAAATTTTATGAGACTAAGGTTTTTGGATCTATGGTTTATGCGTCTATAGTTTGAAGGTATTTACAAATCTTATGTTTGATTATCTAGGGTTAGACAGTCCAAGCTTTATTTTTGTATTTTATAGATGTGCAAGGTTTGATGCTATGATTTTTGGATCTATGTTTTAAAGGTTTATGGTTTAGAAACCTAGGGTCTGAAAATATGAGGTTTCATGGTTTATGGTTCAAGTAACTAAGGTTGATCAGTGTATTGATTAGAAGTGTAGGGTATGTTTCTCAATATACGGATCATGCATCTATGATTTGAAGGTCTAAGATATATTGGCCTGAGGTTTCAGATTGTAGGATTTATGGCCCTAGGGTTTAAGCGTTTATGATTTGAGGGTCTTAAGTTTGACTGTCTAGGGTTTAGAGGTCTAAGCTTCGACTGTGCAATATTTATGAGCTTATTATCTAAATGTGCAGGATTTGTAAGAATGGGTTTGTATGGTTTAATGGTCGAAGATTATTAGATGTATGTATTTTAGTGCTTTTCATTGAATCTGCCAAATTCTAAACACTATATCTCATTCCACGTGGATATAGTGAGCACAAAAACAATTTTAAATAGCTTTACACATTTATTATTTGCTCGCATATTTAAAAAAAATTGTTACTAAAACTAAATATACAAACGTTCTTTGGTACTCTTTATTGAATCTTTCAAATTCTAAACACGATATCACAATCCGTATAGACATAGTGGGCACAAACGAATAAAAATAATTTTACACATTTAATTTTTACTCGTAAATTTTTTTATAAAGTTACTACTCAAACTAAATATACAAACGTAATTTATTGTCTCATTTCCTGTATTCCAAACTTTAAAAGCGATAAATCATTGTCTTTGGACATGGTCAACACAAAAAAATATTTTATAACCCAGGATTGGTTCAGTCACGTGGTCACCGTAGAACATGCCTTTAAGGCAAAATATTAAAGAGTATAATCTCTGACTGCTTACCTACCTAGAAACATTCTGTCAAAAATTCACTCATTTTTAATGATTACATCAAACTAACATTCTTGATTAGCATATAATGACTTATTTTGATGTCTCTATCGGCTATCTGTACAATTCTTGCTGCGATTTTTATAAATTATCTTAAAACGAACGTCATAGAAAAATTACGTTTTTGACTTTCGGTATATGTTCGTTATGTGGACAATACCCTAGAGATAAAATTAATTTTACATTATTACAGTGTAATTCTTACCATAATAAATTAAAATTTAGCTTTGCTATTGAAAACAAAAATCTATTAGATTTTGGAATTTGCAACTTCTTCAAAATGATAATAAATTAATTATTACCAAATCATTTAGAAAATCAATTTTTACTGTAAGACTTCTTAATTTTTCATCCAAACATCCTATTCGACGTACAATAGAGATTGCTGAAAGGCTTTCTATACTGCTATTCTTTTACCAAATAAAAATTTTGACTTAGATAACCTACTGATTGTAAAAGAATACTTATAGTATAACATTTATCCTAATCAGTACGTGCAGAAATATAGAAACAAAAGACTTTTCAATTTAGCAATAAAAAAAATATATAATCTTCTAACAGCACTACAAATGATGACGGAATAATTAATGTTAAACAGGAGATCATCTTCATCCCTTTTTGGGCATAATTTAACAAAATTGCAAAGGAAATTTTAATAAATTAAAAATAAGAACTGTTCTCAAAGTTTATTCTAAGTTAAACTGTGACATGACTTTTATAGGAAAAAAGCGTCCCCTTCGCATTAGGATAAAAGAAAAAAAAATAACACCAACCGTGCGGTTGGTGTTATATCAATCATACAATTCTCGCTAAACAATTTTTTGAATGTCATAATAGGGATCAGACTGTCATTAAATGAGATTGAAATTATACATTTCAAATCTAATTACTATTAGCGTTACTTTGACGTAATGGCTTTCATCAAAAAAGAAGGCAAACATTATTTCTAAAATTTAGATGACTTAAATTTTTTAAATGAATCTTACAACGTGATTTCAGATTCACTATGTTAAGTCCAGTCCTATTTTTCTCTGCTTACATTTCTTTTTTGTTTATCAGTTAGATTTGATAAAACCTCGATTTTCTTACCATTTCGATTGTTAAATTATTACTATTCAATTTCATGGATTTTATTATTTAGTATTGCTGCTAGTCCTTACTTATATGATCCTTTAGAAAGATTTTTTTGGACAGATTTTGTTAGGCAAACCTGGAAAACCCGATCCGGCAAATTTGAGAATTTTCGGGGAATAAGAAAACGATTTTCTCTGAGCACAAGATTAATTTATTATTTTAAATCATAGAGTCAATGAAATTGTATTCAATTTTTTGATATTCGCCGACTGTATAATACAAATTTATCAAACTGATACAAATTTTGTACTACTCATATAATTTTCTAGAAAGTAGCACAAGCTCGAACTTTGCTGCATACTAAATCAAAACCAGTCGGTATTACATTTTTCATTAGAATAAGAAATTGATCTAATGGACACAAGCTTTCGCATCCCGGAATTTGTAACTCTTTTAACTCTGCTGGTATTCCCAAGTAATAGAACACCTAATTACATGAAAATAAATTTAAAAATATTTAATTTCGAAACGTTGAAGAATTTTTAATGTCAAAATTACACTGGAACCTGGAATTAAAAACCTTGGATTGATGATATTCCGCGCCTATATTACGCAATATTATATGTTCCAAATGGAAATAGTTCACACAGCCCTGACTGTTTACGTTCGGATTCTCTGGACTTAAGATCCCGGCTAGTGCACGTCATGTCAGAAACCGTTCTTTATTCCAGGTTTTAGTTTAATTTAAAACTAAAAATGAAGTGCATAAAGAAAATCATACCTTGAGATAAAAATCTTTTTCTATAAAATGTAATTCAAGAATTACAGCAGAAGAAAATTTTGGGAAATGTGGATAGTAAATATCAAGAGCTTTTAGAACTGCTGCAATGTTGACATCATGACCGCTATATAAATTTATTTTTCGGTTTGTATCCATTGAACCATCCTTAACAGATAACATGTCTTCTTTAAACTTGCGGATAAACATTCCTATACAAATTTAATGTATTTTTCACTTTGTTATTTATATGAATTTAACTTCTCAACAGAATTTAAGGCTTGCACTTAATTAACTATATTCTCACCTCCATTTCGCCTTCTCATTTTTTCGTTATAATTCATTATCTTATATTGAAGAAGAGTTGCATTTAACAGGTCGCCATCTGGATAAATATCCTTGGTCCAAGATGGCAATGTAAGATTCATGTGTTTTTCAACATCTAGAGTTGTGTAAATAAAGAACATATCACGTGCCGAATTAATTTTTTTGCCTGTCCATTTAGACAGATTTTTTTTAAAAGGTTCCAACCTCGCCATCTCTTCTTTCACGTCTGACTTTCCCTTTACTTTTAAATATTCTATAGCGTACCTATTTAAATTATTATATTTCGCAATATTAGTGAAGTACAAATGATAGAAAAAAATAGATTTATCTGTTTGTGGTCAATTAAAATCTAGATCACATTGTCAAGGATGGGGGGGGGGGG
>NC_046664.1:74161750-74165082 GCF_010883055.1 Belonocnema kinseyi | reverse complement strand
GTACAGAGTTTGTGGCAATTCGTGTCCTGAGAGGGGATGAGGTTACTGCAGAATGTTACTGCAGAATGGGACACCTTATATGGAAAATATGAATTTCCATACAATTTTTTAAACGTTTGATAATTTCTCTTTTCCCCTGTTTTCAGAAAGCTTCCTATTTTTATCATTTTTCGTTTTAATGTGAAGTGAATATAGAACCCAAAAAGAATATTCAAACATTTTCATTAAAGTTTATTCTTTTTTATTTAAAAAGTCTATTATTATATTTTTGATGCAGAATTCATGTCTTTTGGTTAAAAATTCTACTCCTATGTTGAAGATTTAACTATTCGTTGGAAATTCGTTTTTTTAAATTAATTTTTTGTTGTTAAAAAATCGATATTTTTTAGTTGAAAATTCAAGTATTCAATTTTTCAATCAGAATTCATTTTTATTTGTTGAACATTCAACTACTTTGTTTAGAATTTAATAATTTGATAGAAAATTCCTTTTTTTGTTTAAAACTAATGAATTTAAAGAAAAATTTAAATATTCTATTTTTTATTGAAGTAATTGTTTTATTAGAGAATTTACTGTTATATTTTTACATAAGAGTTCATATTTATTGTTAAAAATTCAGTTACTTGGATAAAGGTTGAAATGTTACAACATTTTCACATTTTCAAACATTACTGTAACTGTTGAAAATCAATTATTTTAACTGTAAATTCGACTATTTATTTTGAGTATTATTTTTTTCAGGCTGCACCACAGAATCTTTAAGGGATGGAAATTGATCTGTTTTGTTGTCAATTTAATATTTTTGTTAAAAATTCAAGTATTTTTAAAAATTTTGTTTATTTTTATGAAAACTTAACTTTGTTGTGAAAAATTTTTATTTTCATATAAAAATTTAAATCTTTTCGATTAATAAATTAAATACTTTACTAAAAAATCGATCTTTTTGGCATAAAAATCCATATTTTTGGCTTGCTTTGATTGGAAAATTCCACTATTGCATTTTTTATGGAGAATTTATTTTTTGTTGTTGAAAGTTCAACTACACGTTTAAGATATGAACTAATTTGTTAAAAAATTCATTTAGTTGTTTAAAGGTAGAAATATTTTGTTGAAAATTCGTTTTTTTCGTAAAAATTATTTTTTGTTAACTTATAATTTAAATATTATAATTTTTAACTGATTTTCTTCAGTTAAAAATTAAAATTCATGGTAGAAAATTTATATTTTTGGGTTGGAAACTGAACTATTTTCTAAAAAATTCTTATTTTCGGTTAGAAAATTCAACAATTCAAGTATAAATTTTTTCTCAATGGACTGAAAAATATTTTCTGGTTGAAAACTCGACTCCTTTGTTAAAAAATAATTATTCTGTTAAAAATTTAACTATTTCGGACTGAAAATTTGTTCATTTGGATTAAAAATTGAAATTTCATTTTAAAAAAAATCAACGTTTTGTATTGAAAATACTTTTTTAATATTAAAAATTCAAGAATTTAGAAAAAGTATTTCTTAGTTGAAAGTCGTATTATTTTGCTGAATAATGCAACTATTTGATTGAAAATTAAAGTATTGATTGAAATTTATATTATCGGGATAAAAATTAATTTTTTTATCTGGAAAGATAAATAATACGTTTTTGACTGAAAAATAATAAATTTTAGTTGAAAATTCAACCACTACATTTTTATTGAGAGTTCATATTTTTTGGTTGAAAATTTCACTAGTCGGTTGAAAGTTGGAATACTTTGTTAAATATTATTCTTATTATTATTTTTTTTAAACTGAAAATTAAACTATTCTATTGCAGGTCTTTTTTCCTCAAAAGGTAATAATATACAAAAAATGAACTCCAATAATCCGACCTTCACAAACAGAGCCGTCCTAAGGATGGGTTCTTATGATTTCAAACTTCATCTTTTTTTTTAGTATAGTTATATTTTGCATAGGAAAATACGTTTGTTTTTTAATTATTATAATAGAAGATAGAAATATAAATTTTTTCAATCAAAAATAAATTGATCGAATTTCTTTGTCCAATCATTTGTTTATTCACATAATCAAATATTTCTCGATTCGCAGAACAAAACAAACGTATGATTTGTGATTCAGAGATCTAACATTTTTTCATGTTTATTTTTTTTTTTTTAATTCAAACAATACATTTTATTTCAATGACGTTCTAAATTACTTGTTTTAATATATGAAAAAGACGATGGACGTAAAAATGTTAGATTTTGAAATCAGAAATTATGGATTGGAACTATTTTTTTATATAGATTTGTTTGATTAAGTTATGCACAAGTTATTAAATAAATAATTTAAAATCATCAATTCTTAACTTAATCGATAAATTGATTTAAATTTATATTTTAATACAAATATGTTAAATTTTGTTATCCAAGTAATAAATTTCATAAATTTCTTTAATTAATATTAATTAATATGATTAAAAATTCAAGTGACGTATGTCAATTACTGAAAATAATCAAAGTCTATTATAAATGTTAATTAAATTAAATGTTGACTTTTTTATCTTTAGCAACTAATAACAATTCTAAATTCACTTACATGCATAGATAAGTCACCATTGATAAAATAATAATTAAAAGACTTTAAGGACTGAATGTAAAATTATTTCTTGATATAACAGACTTTCATGGAGATTTCATTTCCACGAAATGGAAATCAATATATCAAATATTATTTTCGATTCAGAAATTATAGCTGTCTTTATTAATTTATAAAATTAGTCACCATTTTTTCAAATGTTTTCTAAAAGGAGCTTTAACCTTGATTTTTTTAAATTTTATTCGAATTAAGAAAATAAAAATAGATTATAATCTTTGAAGAATATCCTTATGAAGTATAAAAAAATTGTCAAAACAAACTTATGATGAGATTTCAATTCAATATGAGAGATGAGAGGGACTACTGTAGTTGCTTTAATGTTAAACTTCTTTATTAATGATTGGTTTAATTAATTTAAACATTTTTGTAAATTATTTTTACATTCTCATTAAAGAAGGTATTAGATTTGTGTATAATTTACCCCCCTCCCCCGCCACCTTTTTGTCTTCACTCTTTTTTCGTGCCTTGCACAGTTTTCTATTTTTTTAATAAAAATTGCAAAATTTGTTATGACAGTTTTGTAGGGAATTCAAAATTTAACGTTTTTTTCATCTTGACTTTATTTCAATTCATGCGTTGTTTGCCGTAAAATTTCCAGTTTCTTTTTTTTGAATTTTGTGAATGCTATGACTTTTTTTTTATAAAAAAAATCAGAAGGATAAACTGTTTGTCTTTTAGAGTAATACGAGTAAAAGTAAAGAGAA
>NC_046664.1:74152600-74161650 GCF_010883055.1 Belonocnema kinseyi | reverse complement strand
TTCTCTTTACTTTTACTCGTATTACTCTAAAAGACAAACAGTTTATCCTTCTGATTTTTTTTATAAAAAAAAAGTCATAGCATTCACAAAATTCAAAAAAAAAGAAACTGGAAATTTTACGGCAAACAACGCACGAATTGAAATAAAGTCAAGATGAAAAAAACGTTAAATTTTGAATTCCCTACAAGACTGTCATAACAAATTTTGGAATTTTTATAAAAAAATAGAAAACTGTGCAAGGCACGAAAAAAGAGTGAAGACAAAAATTGTGATTTTAAAATAGACCCCAAAATTTGTTATGAGTAAGTTTTTTATAGGACACGAAGTTTTTGTTTTAATCGTAAAAATAAGATTAAAAACAAACAAAAAATGTATATTTGGACAAACGACACAAGTTACAGAAAAAAGGAGAGGCGCAGTTTTTGTTTATTAAAAAAAAAACTAAATATAAAAAAATTAAATTTTTTGAGGAACGACACAAGGTACGAAAAGAAATTAATAGAAAAAAATGTTCAACCAAAAAATATCGACAAATTTGTTAATAATAATGTTTAGTTAAACATAATTTTGAAAATTTCAATTTTGGTCTAATTTGAAATATCGTGTGCGAAGCACGAGACACTTGTTGAAAATGTGTTTGTTAAAGACAAAGGAGCTTTAAAAAAAGAGAATTCACAATCACCAAATTACATTTGTCGATGCTTTGACCTCTAATTTTAAAAAGTCTGTGCACAAACTTAAAAACTTGAAAAATTGTCTTTTTGGGTAGAAGATTCATTCTTTTGAATTAAAAATTCTTTTTTCTTGCAAAAAAAATCGTCTTTTAGCCTAAAAGTTCAACAGTTTGTTGACAATTAGTGTTTAGGATTGAAATTCAAGTATGCAATTCAACTATTAGGTTGAAAATGAACGTTTTGGTTTTAAATCCATATTTTCGGTTTGGAAATTCAGCTGTTTTCTAGAGAATTAGCCTTTTGGGCTTGAGAATTGGACAATTTGGTTTAATATTTGTTTAACTGCAAATTTAATATTTTTAAGTTAAAACTCGGACTTTTTAGTCGAAAATTCAATTATTTTATTGAAAATTAAACTATTTTGTTAAAAAGTTATCTTTTTTCCAAAAACGTAACTGCTATGTTGAACATTTGTCTTTTTTATTAAAAATTCTTCTTTCAGTTTCTAAATGCATCTCCTTTGGTAGAAAATTAAAAATTTTTGGTTGTAGATTTAACTGTTTTTTTGGAAATTTTATATATTTTTATATTTAATCTTATCCATTTTATATTGAATTTAATATTTAACCTATACGTTATTTTATTTAAATGAATTTTTTTCCTTATTATTCACCTATTTTCTTGATTTCTGACCAAGAAGTTGATGAACGGTCATTTATATTACTGTAATGCTAAACTAAATTTTCCGTTGTATTGGTTTGTTTAATATTGGGTTAAAAATAGCACTTGAAATTACACCTAACAATCAATTTCAAAGCTGTTTTCAGAAATAGTTTTGTATGCTGCCATCACACAATTTTTTTTTGCGGCAGTCTAAAATTATTATTAATCTTAAAATTTAACTAAAAAAAAAATGATCTATTTTTCAAGTTCATTAGAATGCGTCTCATATTAATATGTGCAGAAATTTCCCGATCTGGGCCAGATAGGGAACGAAACGCACGCCGTATTTAGGGCTGCCATTTTTGGGCCTGATTGGGGCCAAAGACAAGTTTATTTCCCGTAAATTCACTTTTACTTTGTAGAAAAGACTCACCCGGGACATAATTGTGGGAAAAATAATGAATCCTTTATTTTCAATTGAAATGTTGTAGGTATTATAGCATCTGGATACAAAGCCTTTAGAACCAATTTTAGAGATTCTTTGGTTCGATTCACATCTGAACTTTGAGCTTTAACAGATCCAGGAACGTAATTAGGTTCCAAAAAATTATCATATCTGCTACGAAGAAATTTACCTAGATTATATTCTCTTAATTCGCCACTCTGAAAAAAATTCAACACCTACATTGGGGTAGCGAATACAAACTTTCAAAAATTTGAATTTTGCATACGCTAGCCTCTAAGTTCCTTCCTGTTTATAAAAAATTACTGCCATACATTTTATTTAATTTAAAAATAAATTCTTTAGAGGTTCCGCTGGACTGCTTTGCAGTAGGATAGCATACAACAAAAAATAGTTTATAATGTTTTAAACAAATTACTGAACAAAAGAAATTTTCTTGTGATTTGCAATGATAAATTATTTTTAATTTATGTTTAACATATAATATATGAGACTTCTTAATGCCTAATAGCGACTAGTTAAGAAAAGCGTCTATTTGAAACTTATTTAAATAATTTTCATAAAACAATACAAAGTTTTTGTTTGCAGATTCAACAAAAAATGTTTGGTTATTATTTTTCAAATCAACAACTGTACATTATTTTAACAATATTTATAAACAAATTCACGTTTTCAACATTATTCTATGAATATGCCCATTTTTTTCTTAAACAACTAAAATAATATTGATTGTAACTCCTAGCTTTAATCCTGTTTCAATTGATTAAAAACGTTATTTTTTTAGCAATTTATATAAATAAATGTACATTTTGACCATTTGTTCCAGATTAGGCTCGATTTTCTTACGGAAAACAAGTAAAAATGTATTAAGAAAGACTATTTTCTATGATGCTTTGCCAATGAAAAAACAAACAGTTAATCAGTTAAACAATTTGTGTTAACAAATATACATTTTAGCCATTTTTGCATAAGTAGGCTTCTTTTTTTTAGAATGAACTAAAATTGTCTTACACAGAAATCCTTCTTGTCATATTTGTTTTATTAAAAAGAACTGTTGATTATTTTAACAATATTTGTAAACAAATTTACAGTAAAATTGGCATTTATTTGTAAAGAATATTTTAAATTATTTTTTTTTATTAATTTCAATGAAAATTACAGCTAGAGCTGACTAAACATACATTTTTATTTGGTTAGAACAAAAATTGGGCCTATTACTAGAATAATAAGGTTTGAAATATGAATTTATTTATAAATATTTTTTTAATAATTACAAGTTGTCGTAAACTTCAGAAAAATAAAAGAAAGGAGTCGTTGGCAAGGCAGGTTTGATTTCTCCTTCAAAAAATTGATCGTATTCATTGTGAGACATACGAAAACTGTGGATGCGTTTATTAAAATTGTTTAAATAATTGTCAAACAACAGATCTTCTTAAGTAATCACAATTAGACATTATTTTTTTACATATAACATGAAAAAATATGAATTTTAAATAATTAATATTTGCAAATCACGAGGAAATGGCTTTTGTTTATTAATTTGTTAAAATTAATATGAAATTTTTTTGAATGACTCTAAACTACTGAGAATTGTTAATAGGTAGTTAATTCACTGACTTAGGTTCTTCTTCAGTCAATTTAAAGATCTTAGAAAAAGATGCATTTGAAAGATGATGAAAAAATGTTTGCTTTGTTCTTGAGTGAAAATTTTTGTTGGTTCAAAATGAATTTTCTGTACCGACTTGTAATAACTGAAAGACAGAAGTTATTTAAAAATAAAAATGTCAAAATCAATTAAAAATTGGCAGCGAAATTTTGTTCTGTAATAACATGCATAGGATTTTTGCTACAATACTGATTAAATATTCTCCATAAAAAATAAATTAACAAATAATTATATCAGATGACAGCGAAAAATCTAGAATTTCGAAGTACTTATTTTTTATAGCTTGAAGGTTCCTATAGTGTTCTTAAATTAATTTTTATCTATGATTTACGTGACAAAGTTGAAAGCTAATTAATTATTTTCGATTTTGGTAATAATATCCTGGATAGGTCCATGTTTGCATTTAAAATTTTTTTAATCAACCCTGAAGACTATTTTGGATTTTCAAATCTTGTAATTAATTCAAATGAATTATTTTGTTTTCAGATTGAATTTGTATGCATTTTATGGATTTTTCTGAATTCATTCACATTTCACTGAAATCATGTAAATATTTTAGATTTTCAAAATTTTTTGCAATTCATTTAAATTCAGTTGAAATTTACCCTAAATCTTTATTAATTCATCATGAATGTCGTTTAAATGTCCTTGAATTCTTAGTCATTCTTTTTTAATTTTTCGTCTTTTTTTTATAGACTTTATTTCAGTAAAATGGAAGTGCATTTGAAATAATTCTAAGAAATTCATGAAATTTTGATAAAATCATCAGAATTTAAATGATTTCAAGAATTAAAAAAAAATCAATTAAAGTGAGTAAAAGGGGAGCGAACGGAAGTTATAGCCAATTAAAGAGAAGTTAAGTAAAGTGAAGAAACCAGCAGGTTTTAAAAAATCAAATTAATTTAGAATATAAAATCAATTACAAAAATTCTATGAAATATACGAAAATTCGGGGTGAAGCTTCACAAACTTCCAGTGAATTAAAGCCAATTCAAAATTATTAACAAAAATGATTGAATTCATTAATTTTATGGTGGGTTTAAAAAAATGAAAAGGAACTAAAATGAATTACCTAGAATTTTTCTAAATTCACTCCCATTTTACTCAAGTCGATGCATTTTTCGGAATTTTTTACATTTAATTTGAATTCTTTTGAATTGAACTTCAATTGTTTTAAATTTGCTCTGAATTTTAAAAAATTTACTCAAAATTCGTTTAAACTAACCAAGAATTCTTCAAAATGTCATCAAATACTTTTGAACTTAGAAGAAAACTATAGAAATGAATAAATTTATTTTAAAAATTATCATCATACTTCAGAAGATTGTATGGAATTTTAAACATATTCCTCCGTAAATAAAAAATATCAACTAGCGGTGAACAGATTTTTAGCCTTAAATTTGTGCGTTGAATAAAGGCTGTGGCTACGTGTACCGAAATTTCGGTACGAATAGGGCGAGCTGGAAAAGGAGATATTTGTACCGAAATAGCGGTTTGTAAAATTCAAAAATTCAAATATTTATTCGGCACCCTGACCTACGTGCAAAAAATAAAAATAAGTAATAGAAAAAATCAAATTTGCTTACTTTCGTTAATATTCCATTTCCTGGTGGATCCGGTATATAATTTCTATAAGGATCATTTGGGTACGATTCATATGGGAATTCTAGAGTTCGATCTCCATGGCGAAAAACCTTAAAATTTTTAATTTTCGGTGAAATAGTTTCTATATTTTACACACACACACATGAAAATTTCCAAATTATAAAATTGCTGAATAATGATATTCCTGAATAAAATTGCAGAAAGTTTATAATATTACTCAATTTGAGAATACCCAAATAATAAAATTTCGGACAGAAAATTTCAAAAACTAAAAAATACTGAAAAATAAAATTCACGACCCTATCAAATTCCGCAATTGGACAATTCCCTGATAATGAAATTCCAGAATAATAAAATTTCCGAATAACCATGTATTCGAATTGGAAGCTTCCAGAAGAATAAAATTCCCGAATCATAAAATTCTCGAATAATGAAATTCTTCTATAATAAGATTTTTGTATTATAAACTTTCCGAATAATCAAATTCTTTCCCGAATCGTATGATCAAATTGGAAAATTCCATAATAAAAAAATTTCCGAATGATAAGATTCCCGAATAATAAAATTCTCAAATCATAAAATTAAAGAATTTCTAAATTAAAAAAAAATAATATTCCTGACACTAAAATTCCTGAATAATAAAATTCCCAACAAATAAAACTTCCTAATTGGAAAATTCTCGAAAAATAAAATTCTTGAATAATAAAATTACAAAACTGAAAAATTTCAGAATATTAAAATTTTCGACAGTTTATAATATTGCCAAATTTAAAAGTTCTCGAATAATAAAATTTCCGAATAAAAAAAATTATTAATAATAAAATTCCTGAATTGAAAAATTACAAAACAATAAAATTCTCCAATAATGAAATTTCCAAATGATAAAATTGCCGAATTATAAATTTGCAAATAATATAATTCCCGAATCCTAAAATCCTCGAAAAATAAAGTTCACAAATGATTAAATTTCCAAATTATAAAATTTTCATCATAAAATTTCCGGATTGGAAAATTTCAAATTGATCAAATGGCCGACAGGTTTTAATACTCGTATTACTAAATTTGAAAATTCTGAAGTAATAAAATTTTCGATAGAAAATTCGGACGACTGAAAAATCCCGAAAAATAAAATTCACGAAGCTGTGAAATTCCTGAATTAGAACATTTTTAAATCATGAAATTCCATAATGAAAGAAATTTCCAACTGATAATATTTCCGAATTAAAAAATTCCTAAATTATAACATTCTCGAGTTATAAAATTTTCAAATAATGAAATTACTCAATTGCAAAACGTTCGAGCAATTAAAATTCCTGACACTAAAATTTCCGCATAATAAAATTCAATAATTGAAAAAAATTCCCGAAAAAGTAAATTTCTGATTAATAAAATTCTCGAAAAATAAAGTTATTGAGTTGGAAAATTCCCGATTAATAAAATTCCTAAATACTAAAATTCCCGAAAGTTTATGATATTACTAAATATAAGCATTCCTGAATAATAACATTTCCGACAGAAAAATGGGAGAATCGAAAAATTTCGAAAAATAAAATTCACGACGCTGTTAAATTCCCGTAAAATAAAATTTTCCAATGAAAAATTTCCAAATAATAAAATTCCCAAACAGTTTATAATATTACCAAATAAAAAAATTCTTGAATAATAATATTCCCGACCTTTTACAATATTAGCGAATTTGAAAATTTAAAAAATAATAAATTAATCAAATATAATCAAATTGAAAATAATAAAATAAGAAAATTCGATCCATAAAGCAAGTTTTCGTTCTTCAATTTGGAATTTTCTGGTTGCGATATTTTATGGTTTGGAAATTTTCTGCCGAGAATTATCAATTTCGGTAACATTATAAACTGTCGGGAATTTTATTATTCTAGAATTTTTTTCATTCGGACATTTTATTATTTAAGAATTTTGGGATTCCCTAATTTTTTAGTTTCGGAAATTTTTCGATTTGGGATTTGGAGTCGTTCTTTTTTTTATAATTGGTGTAAAAAATATCGATTATGGTCAACGACCTTAAAAGTAAAAAGTAAAATTATTTATTAAATTCTACATACCATGTTTATCAATTTTAGGGTTGAATCATCTGTTAAAACATGATTGCAGATAATACTCATAATTACGAGACACTGGGTAATGTGAATGTTCGTCGTCATTTTGTTTGGTTTTGCCAATTTAAATCATAATCTATAAAATTAATGTAACATGTTTGGTTAAAATAATGAATAAAAAATTTTTTAAATGTTAGTACATATTCATGGTAAACATTGAAATAATAAGTTATTGAAAAGTTTCATATATATAATTTAATAATATAATAATATATAATATATATTCAAAGTTATCATTTGCATTATTATATGCAAATCAACTTTTCACATCTACGTATCTCACTTTTCAAGTCTGAAGACACAAAAGTTTAATTTAAATTATTAAAGTTCAATGAAAACGAATCTGAAGCCAGAATGACAAAATTTAAAAGAGCAGACATTTTCAACCAAAAACTAAAAAATATGATTATTTTAAAACAATAACAGCTGAATTAAACCAAAAACTGCATTTCAAGAAAATTTTAAAGTTTATAACCAGAGATAAATTTTTAACTAAAATAATGAATCTTCAACCAAAAACAAATTAATTTTTAAAAGGTCTTTTAACCTTAAAACAATTATTGAAATTTTCAACAAAAAAAATTAATTTTCAACCAAAGAAAGAAAGAAGTTTGAATAAAAGAATTAAATTTTCAAATAAAATGATGAACCTTTAGCACAAAAAATATTCGTTTTCACTTATTTAGTTTAACATTTAATCAAGTAGTTGAATGCAAACAATTTTTAGTCAAGACAGAAAAAAACCTACTAAATTGTTGAATATTTGCAAAAAAATTTCAAAAAACTGTTTCCTTATATTTTAAAAATGAAGTAAATGGTTGAAAATTCGTCTTTTTTGTAAAACATTAATCTTATTGGTTAAAAATTAATCTTTCGAACATAGAATTTATTTAACAACGAAAAAAAAGTTCTCTTAAAATTTAATCTAAAAACAACATAATTCCTTTCCTGATCGATTCAGCGACTCGAAGTGCAGAACCTTCCTAATGTTAAATAGATTCGATCTCGTTTGAAATAATTTTCATAACACTGTTTTTTTTGTTGTCGAAAATTAATTTTCTTAACAGAAAATGCTACTATGACATTTTGAGTAGAAAATTAAAATTTTTAATTAAAGTGTAATTGTTTTTCGCGAAAAATCTAACTAATTGTTTAAAAATTCATGGATTTTGTTAGAAATTCGTCTTTTTTAGTAGAAAATTAATCTTGCTGATTGAGGATTTAACAATTTTTCGGACAATTCTTATTTTTTCAAAATTAATTTATTCAAGTGAAAATTTAACTTTCCATTTTTGGTTAAAAATTTATTGATATTTTTAATTACAATCTGCTTTGGTAGAGAATTAAAAGAAAATATTTGAGTTCTCTACCAAAACAGATTGAAATTAAAAATATCAATAAATTTTGAACCAAAAATGGAAAGTTAATTTTTCACTTCAATAAATTAATTTTGAAAAAAAAGAATTGTCCGAAAATGGTTGAATCCTCAATCAGAAAGATGAATTTTCAAACGAGAAGATTAATTTTCTACAAAAAAAGACGAATTTCTAACAAAATACACACATTTTAAAACAATTAGTTAGATTTTTAACGAAAAAGATTACACTTCAATTTAAAATTTTAATTTTCTACTAAAAATGTCATAGTGCAATTTTCTGTTAGGAAAATTAATTTTCGACAAAAAAAACAGTGTTATGAAAATTATTTCAAAGGAGATCGAATCCATTTAACATTAGGCAGGTTCTGCACTTCGAGTCATAGAATATTAATTTCATAATTGAAGCTTCATCTGTTTCTGTTTAAAACGAACGTTTTTGATTGAAAATTCAACTATTTTTCTTCAAATT
>NC_046664.1:74103649-74152500 GCF_010883055.1 Belonocnema kinseyi | reverse complement strand
CTGTAATGGTAAAATTCACTTTATTACTTTTGGTTGAGAAATGATATTTTTTAGATAAAAATAATATATTTGTTTGAAACTTTCTAGATTTTGTAAAAAAACTTGTAATTTTTGGTAGAAAAGTAATATTCTGGGTTGAAATTAATATTTTTTATTAAGGATTCAGTTATTTTAAAAAATTCCTTTTCAGATAGTCAAAAGGCAATTTCTTTAAAAGAAATTTCGATTCTACTATTTTTGTTGAAAATTGATCTTTTAAATTGAAAATTGACCTTTTTTTTACTTAATAAATTAATTTTTTTAATTTTTCTGTTTTGGTAGCAAATTAATCCTTTTGATTTGAAGTCGATCTTTTTTCGTTAATGATTGAACAATTTGGAAACAAATTCATCTGTTTTCATACAGTATTTGAAAATTCAGAATTTTGTTGAAAATTCGTCATTCTTGGTAGAAAAATAAATTTCCTAATTGAAATTTCATCATTTTTTTGAGGATTCTATTATTTTGTTAAAAATTCCTTTCTCTCTGAAAAATTAATTTATTTAAGAGAAAAGTCGATCATATCACTTTTGATAGAAAAATGAGATTTAAAAAAAATTGATCTTATTTTGTTAAAAATATAATTTCTTCAAACTGTCTTTTTAATCAGGTAAATTAATCTTCGCGGTTGAAAATTCATCTTTATTATTGAGGTTTCATTTTTTTCTTAATTCCTTCATAGTTAGTTAAAAATTAATTTATATAACATAAAATTGGATTATACCATTTATTCTAGAGAATTGATATTTGAAAGTAAAATTTGATCTTTTTTAGTTGAAAATTCAACCTTTCGTTTGAAAAAACACATATTTCGATAAAAATTCAGGCTTTTGGTAGCATATTAGTCTTGTTGGTTGAAAATTTATCTTTGGGGTTAAAAACGAAATTATTAAGTTGCACATTCCAATTTTTTTGTTAAAATTAAATTCTTTAACTGAAACTTTAACAATCTCACTTTCGATGAAAAATTAAAATTTTCAACTAAAAATTGATATTTTTGTGTTGAAAATTCAATTTTTAGTTTCAAGCATCGTCTTTTTTATATAAAATTAATGCTTTTGGTTGAAAATGTATCCGTTTGTTTGAAAGTTCAACTGTATTTTATCAAATTCATCTATTTTGATAAATTTCAACTAATTTGTTGAAAATTTAATTGCTTGTTGTTAAATATTAATTCTTTTAACTAAAAAGGAATAATTCTATTTCTGGTGCTATATTTTCATATTTTTAATTAATACAAGCCGGGGTTTGTGGATGGTCCCGACTTGATCTAAAGGAAAGCGTGTGGTGGTGTGCGCGCTAAAGGCAAGGCGTGTGACTGAGAGAGCTCGCGAGTATGTAAGAGGCCGGCTGGCGTAGCGTGTGGAGCCGTCTCTACCCTCCTGGGTAGAGGCTTCTCACCACGACTTCTGGCGTTTTCCCGGGTGTGGCGAGCCGTTCGTGCCCACTGCACAGAGGCTACTTTACCACGGTTTTGTTGGTTGTCGGTGCTGGGAGCTGTCCTTTTACAGACAAGCTCTTGTTGTTGGACTGCAGGAAGGCGTCCAGTCGGGCCATCTACTGGTCCTGGATCCTGCAGCTGGTGGGTGGCGGCAACGAAAGGCGAGGGGCTCCATTAACCTTCAAGAGGTACTACCAGGCCTGGAGTCCATCCATGTGTCGATGGGTGGAGGGTCCCGGCACGTGCGGAACGTGGAGGCCACTGACCACGTGTTCAGATCTGATGACTAAAGTCTGATGTCTAAGGTGCCCACCGCAAGGTCGCTTCGCGGGCGCTGGAGGCGAGCGCAGAAGCTCGTCCACGTCCATGATGATGACATGGTCATCATCACTATCGTTCACGCGTAAGCGTTTGGGTGGGAAAGGGGAGCCTGGTGGTGCCGGGACGGCCGGAGCTTCGTAACACCTGGAGTTTCCAGGCGGCCCGAAGAAGGGGTGGAAGAGTTCAAGGGCCGGACGAAGTAGACCTTCAAGGAGTCTGGAAGGAGGACCATAGAGTGGACAATAGCCTTGGGAGTATAGGAAGAGGAAGAGGTGGGTCAGAGGTCCTCCACACGAGGAAAACCGGATGCCTCAAGGACGTCACGGAGAACGGCCAAGCGACGGCGGACTCGGGTACTCTTATCGGCCCTGTAGTGAATAGAGAAGAGAGTGCGGGGTTGCGGTGAGCGTACCGACCCAGAAAGAGTAGAATTAGTAAAGTGGGTGAGGCGGGGCTGCTAAGTGCGTACCGATCTATGAAAAAGTAAAGAGTGCGGGCGGGTCTGCAAGTAGCGTACCGACTTGGAAGCTAGAAAAGAGATGTGGCGGGGATGCAGAGAGCGTACCGACAACGAAAGTGAGAGAGAGAGACCTGGAATTGTGTTTGATTACGAAAGCACTTTATACTCAAAAAATCGTACAAGTCCCGAAAGCGACCAGGGGACTGAGGTTACCCAACTGGAAGCCCGAATAGAAGTGCGTGCCTTCGCTGGCACGCAACCGCTTTTATTTCCGCCAGCCGAGAGGCCGGTCCTCTGGGTCACTCGCGTCGCTGATGGAGGGGCGTAACGGATGCCCATCCATCCCTTCTACTCGAAAAGTTGAACGCGTAGCGAAAAAGTCGAAAAAGTAAAATTCAAGCGAAAAATAAAAATAAGGAAAATACCGTACATAAAATGAATTAAAGATAGCGGGTAAAATACATCAATAACATGAGATAAAATAAAGCACACACAAGAATTATGAAAAGAAAAATATACAAGTAAAAATAAAAATTATCCTGAAGAGAATTAAAATAAAAAAAATTAATTAGAAACAAAATAAGGTACAAAAGAAAATTTAATTATAATTATGAAATTAAAAGACTACGAAAAGGTAAACGCGAAAGAATATACTAAAATCATATTTATAAAATTTTAAGACATGTGAAAGAAAATTATTTTACAAGAAAAAGGAAAATTGTAGTGTGATTATTTAATCTTATTTCTAACTTAATGCGTAACTTCGCTCCCAAATCTGGACATTTTTTATTATTTATTAAAAAGGAACGAAAATCCAGTAATTACGTATTTGCAATGTTTGACCATCACTGGCCAGTTTTCCGCATGGAGGGAAGAGTGAGAGGGAGAAACAGAGAGAAGCTAGAAGTGACGCGGAGTGAGTCATGTCTGGCGCATGATGGGGAAGCCTTCCATCACAGCTGCGCCAGGTGTGATTTTACAAATCTCATTCTTCCGTCCAAGCGTTTACAACTCAGGGAGAGATAGGCAAGGTCGTTCAATAGCCACTTTAAAGTAATTTAGCCCGCAAGGTTTTCCCAGGTCAAGTTTATGTTTTGTAAACAAGACCGGTGAATCACTCCGAGCAAATTGGTTTTAAAGTGGTTGTCAATATGGGGACCACAACATAATGAAAAATTTATCTTTTTTAATTCAAAACTCCACTAACTGTTTGAAATTTGATCTTTTTGATAGAGGTTTCAGCTATTTTATTAAAAATTTAAATGTACAATTTTAGGATGAAAAATTATTTTTATAATTGAAAATTAATTTTTTCAGTTGAAAATTTGTCTGTTTGGTAGAATATTAATTTTCTTTGTTAAAATCTTATCTTGTTTATTAACGATTGAACTATTCTTGATTCTATTTCTTTATTTTTGTTTTGTTTTTTAAAAGTTAATGTCTTTAAGGAAAATGTTAATTATATCATTGTTGGTTGAAAACTGATAGTTTTTTGTAGAAAATTAATTTTATGGGTAAAAATGAATCTGTTTTTTATTTTGTTTAGCATAGATGTCCAAATTCGATTTTTTGTTGCCTTATATAGGAAAAAAACGTCTTGAATAATTTAATATAAAAAAATAATGTATAGAACCTGCTTGATTTTAAGTGAATTCTATATTATTCTGAATACTTTCTACAATCTGTTCTTGGATAGAAAATTAATTTAGTTGAAAAGAATTTAAATCTGTATAAAGTCTCTTACAATTTATAATAATAATCTTAGAACAGAAAGATTATTTACAAAATAACAAAAAAGGAGTAAAATAATAAAATATTTAATATAAGTACATATACGTCACTGAAAAAATAATTTGTAAACAACTTTTGCGATTGAAAATTGTTTCATTAAATAAAAATCTGTCCGCTTCGTGAGCACATTCTCCTAGCACGCTGTGCGCACGGCTAGCTAGGTTACCCGCGCCTGGGGCGCGCGACTGTTGGTTCTCGCGCTTCGCGCTCGATTATGTATTTACATCACTCTACGCCCTCGGTTTTTATGTTTTCGCATCGAAGGTCAACAGACCGACAACTGTAATTAGATGATTTTGAACTCTCTTTTGTTAAAGCTCTTTCGGCTTTAACGAACACATTCTCATCACGTAGCTCGTGCTTCGTACTCGATTTTGTTCAACATTCCAACTTTTCTACATTATACGAAACACTTTTATATCAAATATAATACATTTTTGATGTAACTCTGACTGGGATTGCTTATTAAAAAATTGTCGTTTTTTCCAAAAAATTTTATATTTTTATTTTAAATGTTATTTTTTACGACTAAAGCAAAAACTACGTGTCCTATCAAAAATTATAGCTCTTTTTTGGATACACAAGTTTTGTCTCATTTTTTTCGTAGCTTGTTTCGTTAGTCCAAAATTTTTAATTTTTTAATTTTTAATGTTGTTTTTTACGACTATAATCAAAAACTACGCGACCTATCGGAAAGTGATTTATTACAAATTTGTAGGTCTTTCCTGGTAAGATCAAATTTGAAATGTTCAACCAAATTAGAAAAGTTGTTATGATAATCTTGTAGGTCTTTCAAAAATTAACGTTTTTCTTCTCTTGAATTTTTTTCATATCTTGGGTTATTTGGCTTAAAATATTCAATTTCGTTTTTTTTTTGGATTTTGAAAATGTTGTAACTCTGATAATTTCCTTTTTATGGAAAAAAGTCATTAAAATAAATTGTTTGAGTTTCCGAATACTATGAACGACTGTGCATAGAATTTAGAAATATTGAAAAAATGTGGTTTTAAAAATTTGTGGTAGGATCAAATTTGGAATTTTCAACTTCTCGACCAAATTGAAAAGGCTGCTATCATTGTCTTGTAAAGATTTCAAAAAGGAACGTTTTTCTTCTCTCGACTTTTTTTTCATATCATTCGTTGTTTGGCTTAAAATGTAAATTTTTTATATTTTTTTTTTAATTTGAAAATGCTCTAACTCTGATGATATTCTTTTTACAGAAAAAAGTCATAGGGATAAATTGATTCAGTTTCTAAGTACTATGAATAATCGTACATTGAATTTTAAAATCTGGAAAAATGTGGTTTCAAAAATTTTTGGTACCATCAAATTGTTTGAGATTCGTAGTACTATCAATAACCGTTCATAGAATTTGAAAATCTTGAAAAAATGTGGTTTCAAAAATTTTGAAAATGCGCTCACTTTTTGAATTTTGATCCAAAATAGCTGGTTCACGAACTTGTTCTTTCTTTTTAGGTTTTGAAAAAGTGTGCCAAAGCAGAATCCAATTTGATGAATTTTACGAAAGTTATCGTGCCTGCAGAATACCGACTACAGACAGACAAACACCTTCGTAAAAATCGTTTTTTCTAACTCAGTGGGTCTCAAAACGTGGAGATTTGATGAAAACCGACAAAGTGAAATTTTACATAAAACCAATATCTTCTCATCAGGATGAGAATGTTATAAATTAAAAATAAATTACTTTCAGAATGTTCAATGTATGAAGTAAAAAATGTAACCTTCGCATTTTTTTTGGTGTTCACTGCGTCCACACGAATTGAGATATCGTGTTTAAACTTTGACACATAAAATAAAAATCACTAAAGAACGTTTGTATACATCAATATATTGTTAATTTTAAAGAAAGTTTATTTATAAATTGATGGAATAGGATATTACCATTCGAGTTATAGCATTTTTTAGCGATTTCTAGCGGAGAAAAAAAGAAACATTGAACGTCGATAAAGTCGAGATCAAGTAACTAAGTTCGTTCATGAAATTTCGGTGTAAAATGATTTTCATTTTTTTGGTCCTAAAAATAAAAGGTAAGATTCAAATTGGAAACATAGCAACACCAGCAATGTGCTAAAATTTACTCGTCGGAGTTCTCCAACCAACTTCCATAATTCTTGACGTTGAATCGATCAGCTGATAACTATTGTTGACAGTGAACCAACCAGCGGGACTCAGCGTCGGACTCGCCTTGTCTTTCGACCCCGGGCGAAATTTTATTTTCATTCTTGGAATTGTTTCATACCAGCACAACAAATCTACAAGAATATATAACCATTAGAAAATTTTCATTATTTTCTGAAGATGCACATTTCTCAAGATGGGACTTGGACGAATTTTCGAGTATGACATTCTAAGATGTTCCTCGATTTTTTTACATCGAGGCATCTACTTTATCGACGTTAAAAGTTTATTTCCTAATTCCTGTAGTATTTTACTCGAAAACTTTCTTCGTAACTATGAACATTTTGATATATACAAACGTTCCTTAGTGCTTTCGATATAACTTCCTAAATCCTGAACACGATATCTCAATCCGTTTGAACGTAGTGAGGACCGAAAATAATGAAAATCATTTCATTCTTCATAGAAAAATTTTATGAATGAACTTAGTCACGTGATCTCGACTTTATCGACGGTCAAAGTTTCTTTTTCTCTCCGCTAGAAATCGCTAAAAATGCTCCAAAAATAATTATAGGTTACGTGTATGCAGATACTTATTTGTTGATTTGCAACGAATGTGCAAATTTTATTGCTTACATTAATTTATTTAAAGGTTTAGACGACTTATTCAAAAACTGGTGTCAGTGCTCAATATACGCGAACCAAAAAATCCGAAATGCATCAAACCAAAAATTATCTGCATAGCGCTATAACTCGAATGGTAATATCCTTTTTCATCGATTTATAAATAAAGTTTCTTTAAAACTATAAACACATTGATGCATACAAACGTTCTTTAGTGCTTTTTATTTAATCTGTCAAATTTTAAACACGATATCTCAATCCGTGTGGACACAGTGAACACCAAAAAATAATGCTCATATCCGGCAACAAGTTTGGTCAAGTGTTCACGAAGGGCATGCCCTTAAGTTAAGAAAATTTTCTGTACGAAATCATTAATTTTAATTGATCTAGTAAATCAAAAACGGTTAAAATAGAGCATCTTCTAATAATTCTTAGCACGTAACTTAGCAACACATTGAAACTAATTCACCAACTAATTTCACAAACATTTTAGAACAAAGAAAAAAATGAATAACCTTTTTTAGAGGAAGTTCTGAATATAAGATTAATAAAAAAAATTTGTTTTTAAATTTTAATATATACGATATTTTTTGTGGTAGTGAAATATATAAAAACTAGTATTATGTCCTTACCTTACACGCAGTTACACTATATTAAAGTGACTCTACCAGGAAGGAAAAAAAATACTTTAAGCAATGTTAGATTGCGAAAGGTGAACATTTCAAAAATGATATGAATCTACGAGTACATGCTGCTTATGCATACTAAACGAGTTCCTCTAGAATGTTTATTATCTGCGTAATTGTTTACACGATTTATCAAAACTGAAATTCTAGATATTTAGGTAGAGTGAAGCAATTTAAAACTGGTTAGGTGAAGTGAGTTAATGCCAAAGACGAAAGGTCAGTAAATAAAAAAAGCTAACAGAATGTCAAACTTTAAATAGTATCAGGAAATTCTCGAAAAACTGAAGTTGAAATTAATTTAATTATTTTGTTTAAAATTCTACAATTTTTTAAGAAAGTAATTCTTTTTGGTTGAAAACTTAAATATACAGGAATCTGGATTTATGTACTGTTTCGAAAATGGCATGTAGTAGCTTTAGACATAAATCCAATTTGGTTGAGAATTTAACTATTTGTTGAAATTTAATTTTAATTGTTGAAAAATTAATTTTTTACTAAAAATTTAAATATTATATCTTATGTTAAAAATGCATCTGTTTTAGGTGAAAATGTATTCATTTTGTTGAAAGTTCGTCTTTTCAATAGAAAAGTAATCTTATTAATTAAGATATCAACTTTTTGGTTAAGAATTCAATTTTTAAAATAAAAATAGTACGAATTTTTTCAAAATTGATTTTTTAAATTAATTTTTTTAGATAAAAATTTAACTGCTCTATTTTCAGTTAAGCATTTTTGGTTAAATAATTATACACTTTAAATTAAAATTCAACCATTTGTTGAAATTTGTTGAAAATTGTATAAAAAAGTAATAACATCAATGAAAACATCAGCTTTTTGGTTACAAATGGTATAATTTAAATTAAAATTGAACTGTTTTGTTAAAAATGGTTATTTTTTTAAACTTATTATTTTAACTGAAAATTTAACTTTCTTATTTTTAGGTAAAAATTTATTTATTATGTTGAAAGTTTTTTTTTAATAGGAAAGTAATCTCATCAATTAAAAGATCATCTTTTCGATTAAGCATTTAATTCCTGATACCAAAATGGAACTAATTTTTTGAAAATTGTTTTTAAAAATTTACTACATAGTCGAAAATTTAACTGCTCTATTTTGAGTTGAAAATTCATGTATTTTGTTGACAGTTCGGTTTTTTTAAAAAAAGTAATATCACCAAAGAAAAGATTCAAGTTTTTGGTTGAAAATTGTATAATTTAAATTAGAATTTAACTATTTTGTTGAAAATTGTTTTTTTTTTAACTAAAAGTTTGAATTTCTTATTGTTAGGTGAAAATTTATTTATTTTGTTGAATTTTTTTTTTTTATAAAAAAGTAATCTCATCAATAAAAACATCACCTTTGTGGTTAAGACTTTAAATCTTAAAATAAAAATTGAACTAATTTGTTAAAAGTTGTTATTTTTAATTACTTTTTTAAACTGAAAATTAAATTGATCTATTCTTAGTTGAAAATTCACGTCTTAGGTTTAAAATTTGTCTTCTTCAGTAGAAAATGAGTCGTTTAGGCTGGAAATTTAACTATTTGGTTAAAAATTCATATACTTCAGGGTTGGTTCATCATTTTAGTTTATTATTCATTTCTTTAATCGAAAATTCTAATATTCAATATTTCGTGAAAAATATATATTTTTAATAGGGATTTAAAATTCTTGGTTGAATATTCATCTATTTGGTGAAAAATTGAACTAATTGTTTAGAAATGTATTTATTCAGAATAATTATTCATCGTTTTGTTAAAAATTCATTTCTCTGACTGAAAATTTAACTTTTGTTTAAGAATTATTTTTTTTTCGAAAATTAATCTCTTTAACGAAAAATTTAATTATTCCATGTTTAGTTAAAAACTTATATATTTTCTTCTGCAAAAATTCAACTTTTTGTTTGAAAATTGAACTATTTTTTGAAAATTAATTTCATTTGGTTGACAATTAATTTTTTCGCTGAAAAACAAATATATTATATTAGAGGCTGAAAATTGATCTGTTCAAGATAAAAATTTTACTATTTTGTGAAAATTCTTCTTTCTTCATAGAAAAGTGATCTGAGCAAGTGACAAGCAAGTGACAAGATAATTTTTCTACTAAAAAACGCCCTTTAACAAAATTAATGAATTCTCGGAGAAAAAAAATTACTTTATACGCAAAATTATAATAGTTAAAATTCCAGTTTTAAAAAAATTGTTTTAAAACGAATTTTCCAAAATTTAGTTTAAGTGTATCTTTTAAAAGAATCTAATCTCAAATCTAATTTCTTTGATTGAAACTTAAATTAAATTTTGGAAAATTCGTTTTAAAACAATTTTTTTAAAACTGGAATTTTAACTATTATAATTTTGCGTATAAAGTAATTTTTTTTCTCCGAGAATTCATTAATTTTGTTAAAGGGCGTTTTTTAGTAGAAAAATTATCTTTTGGGTTAGAAATTCAACTATTGGTAAAAAATTAATATACTTTGTTGTATATTTATTATTACAATTAATGATTTACTTTTTTGACTATAAATTTAACTATTCAATTTTTTGTGAATTATTTGTGGTTAAAAATTAATTACTTTGGTTAAATATTCTTCTCTTCTTGGTCAAAATTTACATTTCCCTCCGAAAATTTAGCTTTTATTTTTTAACTATTATATAACTTTTTGGTCTTTTTTAACTCAAAATTGAAATATTTTTTTTAATTTCCTTTTTTTGTAGAAACTTCATCTTTACGGTTGACAAATGAGTTTCTTATTTGCAAATGTAACTATTACATTTTGCTCGTCGAAACTTTTTTGCTAGGTAAAAAATTATTTATTTACTTAAATCTTCATGGTTTTTTTATTAAACCATTCTTAATTAGAAATTAAATTGGCTTTTGGTGTAAGTATCAACTCTTACAATTTCTGTTAAAAACTCTTCTTTAAAGATTTATAATTTTGTATAACTAGTCATAAAATTTTGTATGGCTGTTGTCACTGAAAATGTTTAGAATAACTTAAAAATAATTTTTTTATTAACATTATTTATCTGCTTCTTTTAAATTTGTTTTTATACTTTAAAGGGAAATTCAGAACTGACCGAGAAAATAAACGATTTATCAGCGAAAAATCGGGGAAAGACAGAGAACTTCGAAATTGGGATTTTGTATCAATTTGAAATTATTTTGTCATTTAAACAAAAGTGAGGATATATACTTTATTGTTAAAAAGGCAACAATAACCAAATAACAGTCATTATTGTAAAAAATTAATAGGCCAAAAAAAAATTATTTTTTTACAT
Source organism: Belonocnema kinseyi (assembly GCF_010883055.1). Lineage (NCBI taxonomy): Eukaryota > Metazoa > Arthropoda > Insecta > Hymenoptera > Cynipidae > Belonocnema > Belonocnema kinseyi. Next base: position 74,141,723 of record NC_046664.1, on the reverse strand, counting down.
GAAAAAAAAGTTCTCCTTTCTTTATTAATACTCTTTATCTAAGTGAAACATTTCCGTGTCTTGTTTATACATTATAATCACAGTTTAAAGTTTCATTGAAATATTTTAGGAATGTTTGACATGAAGTTTTCGAAATGTAGATCACAAACTAAGTAATTAACTAAGTCATGATTTTTCGAGGAAGGGGGGGGGGGGTCTAAAAATCGAAAAAAAAATTCTTTAGGATTCCTAGAATTTGATAGGTATCGTACATAATCAATTCGAGTCTAAATATTCTAAACAATATTTATAAAATAGATAATTTCAATGTCGAGTGATTTATTAATAATGGAAAATTCATATATTAACTAACACATTCGAAGGCTTGAAAATATATGGAAAAGGAATTTAGAGGATTTTAAGAAATTGTTTTTAATTTGATAGAATTTTTGTTTTAGCCAAACTGAATTATCTCAAAAGATATTTAGTAATTTTGAAAAGGTTTCAACATTTTTTTTTTGAATTGAAATGGTGGAATTTTCTACTGAAAAAATGGGTTTCTAAAAAAATTGCTAACATTTTTAAGAAATTAATTAGATTTTCAATTAAAACTCTAAATCTTTAGCTGTAATAGTTAAATTATCAGTCAAAAAATTAATTTTTACCAAAAAGATAAATTTTCAGAAAAACAGGTAAATTTTCAATAAAACAGATGAATCTACAACGACATGAAATATTTTTAAACTCAGCGATTCAGATTTTAACCTGGTAGTTAAATCATTAAGCAAAAGATAATTTTCTGCTAAAGAATACGAATTTCGACCAATGTGTGAATTTATAGATAAGAAATTCATGTTCAGCAAAACAAAGATTTTTCTACAAATTAGTTAAATTTTCAGCTAAAGAGATTAATTTTCTACAAAAAATAAGGACTTAGATTTACACAAATAATTGCATTTTTAACAGACAAAAATAAATTTTTATTCAAGATAATTAATTTTTCACGCAAAATTACTAATTGTCTACTAAGTAAGATAAATGTTTAACCAATTAGTGGAATTTTCAAACAAAAAGGATTCAATGCAAACAAATAGTTGATTTTTTAACAAAATAGTTTAACTCTCAATAAAATTAGTTAAATTTTCAATTAGAGAGAAGAATTTAAAACTAAAATGATGAACTTTCAAGTAGAACAAACCAATTTTAAGTTGAGGAAATTAATTAATTAATTTATTTTATAATAATTTTAACTCTAATTTTAATTATCAACAAATATTTATGTTTATTTTTCATTTCAATACTCAATAGTTGTTATTCATGAAAAGTGGAATTTTTTGACTAAAAAAAGATATATTTTAACCAAAAATTGAGTGGTGAAATATTTTCAAGAGAGTTAATTATCAATAAAAAAAGAATTTCTTATAAAAAAGATTATCTTTTTATTAAATAGTCAAATTTTCTAACAAAATGTTCAATCTTCAAGCCAAAAAGACAGATTGTCTGCGAAAAAAGTTAACCTTGAACCTCTTAGTTGAGGTTTTAACAAAATAGTTCAGTTTTGAGCTAAATAAATTATTTTTTAACGGCAAAAATAGAAGAAATTTTAATATTGAAGTTAAATTTTAACAGTGTAGTTTCACATTTAACCAGGAAGTGGAATTTCATTACCAAAAAGATGAACTCTTTACGGAATATTTGAATCCTTAAATAAAACAGATTAGTTTTCAAACAAACAGTTGCATTTTTAACAAACAGAACTGATTTACGACCAGAAAACAAATTTCAACAAAATAAATGGATTTTCTACTGAATAGTAAAATTTTCTACGAAATAATTAAATTTTCAACCAAACTAAAAATGACTTTTTAACCAAAGATAGATAGATTTTTTAATTAGATTGTATAAATTCAGTTCGCAGTTTGTCAGTGAAAAAACAGGAAACACTGAAAAATAGATGAAACACGTTAAGCTTGTAATTATTATTTAAACCATTAATTATTGTTTATTTACAAAATTTCTAAAAATTGAGTCAGAGATGTTCAATTTTTTCTCAAATTGGTACCTTATTCTACTTTTTGTTGAATAATTACATAATTTTGATACATTTCTTCTAATTTTTAACAAATCTCTTGAACGAAAAGATTAAAACAATTAAAAAATTTAAATTTACTGAAGTAATTTTTTCGATAACTTAATAAAATTAAATAAAATGGAGTACATACAATTGCTACCTGTGTTTATATTATATGGAAAAATTACACTAACAATTCTTTGATTGTTTAAAAAAATATAATTTGTTTAAAAAATTATTTTTCCAAAAATATTTTCAAAATCTTTTTCGCGAATTAAACATAATATTGAATGATTTCTCGGAGTAGTAAATTCTGTTAAAAAGATCGTATCATTGTTTAAAATTTATATTAATATATATATATTTTTTATTTTTATCTGGTCAGCTTGATATTCATAGAATACATTTAATCAAATATAATCTATATTTATTTAAATAAATAGTCTAATTGAAACCCTAATAAAATTTTTTTTCTGCCAAAGTCAATGTTTTCTTTCTGTTATCTAGAAACTGTTTTCTGTAATTTGTTACTACAAAGATAATCTTCGTTCTTTATTCATTCTGATGCGTTTTCTTGAAGGAAAGAAGTCGAGATTCCTAATCGCGAAAAACAGTTACGTGTAGTCGCTGTAATGAAGTGCTGAGTTTCCTTGTCCAATAATAATTGTTTCATGCTCTTTGGTTACAGACGTTTGATATTTTATTCACTTTCAATTTTTTCTCCAGTTTCAAAATTTATTTGACTTATGCTTTTGTTATTCAAGTAATTATAAATAAATTGCGGTAGATGAACAAAGTTAAATGAAGTAATTTTTTAATTATTTTATTTATTATAAATTACCTAAACTATAGCATTTCGTTCTCATAAATGTTGTTTAGAAAAAATGTTGAAACTTGAATCAAAACTTGCATTAGTGAATCTACTTTTTTTATTATATAATTATGGTGAAAATAGCACAAATGTATAGAATGCAATAATACACTTTTATAATTTAAATTTTATTATGAATTTTATGATTTATTCAATATTGCGCCAGAAAAGATTTATACCATCCATACGCGATTTCAATGAAATTTATGAAATAAAAAACGATTAATAATTGTATAAAAAATAACATAAGGCTTTTGGCACAATTTGCTACTGCTCGAAATCATTTAATATTATGTTTATTCAGAAAATACGATTCTTTAAATATTTTTGGAAGAATAATGACTTAAACAAATTATATTTTTTTAACAATCAGACAATTGTTAGTATATTTTTACTGTACACTATGCAATCAAAAAAATAATTGTATATATCGTATTTTGTGCCATTTTTTCAAAGTTAAAGAAAAAAAATTCTTGAACAAATAAAAATATTTTAAAAATTGAGATTTAAAAAAAAAAGAAAAAAATGTATTAAAATTATGTAATTATTTAACAAAAAGTAGGAAAGGATACCATTTTGAGAAAAAATTGGACATCTCTAGTTCGATTTTTAGAAATTTTGTAAACAAGCAATGGTTAATTGTTTAAATAGTAGTTACATAATTTTTTAAATTAAAAAATAAAAAAATATTGGAAAAGTAATAGGAAATATTGAAGTTTTCCATTAGTAATTATTTTTATGAAAAAGACGACAAACATTGCTAAAAATTAACAATAATACGCAGAAAGGTATTTTTTTATTATTGGGTCATATTTGGGGTCCTGTAAGGTTTTCAAAAATCCAAAATATTTCTAGGATAATCCAATGACAATTTGAAATGCCCGGTAGCACGCTTTAATATTTGAATTTCGAAAACAAATTATGGATTCATTTATTCCGGAAATGGATACCTTTTTGATAAGGAGGGGGTAAGGGGGAGGCTTGCTCTGTAGCTCGAAAAGTGTTTTTTGACCACTGGAATGGTCATAACTCAATTTTGATAAAAATTACAAATAAGCTTTTTTGTCATTTGTATGGCAGAACAGGAAAGGATAGTTATTGTAGTTGTCGGATAGATGGTTGTCTGCTAATGAATACCTATTACCTGTCTATAGGTAACGATGACGAGGCCTATTCGCAACATCGTTGCCGCTAAAACCTAATCACGCACGTCTGCTGAATTACATTGAGCTTACAGTCAGACAACTGCGTTAAATGGAAATTGCGGACCTCGTAGCTGCAGCAATCGCAATTGGGTCATTGTTTCGATTGCGCACGGGCATTTTCGCTACGCGCGTTGGGCGAATGCGAGCTAGGCGTCTGTATATCATTCTCGTTTGTCGTTTGTGCATACTCATAGATATCCGTCTACTGTGGAATTGAAAACGTTTTTGTCCTCGTCGATTACGTCATTTAGATCAACTTGATACCGTGGTTTTGGCAAACGACCCGATGCGCTGCCTGCGCTTTCGAGGCAACGGAGCTTACTCGCTGATATCATTGATATTTCGTGTCCAGAAGGGGTGTCCAAACATTTTTCTTCTTCAATTTTCAAGTTTATCCTTCTCAAATTTTGTAGAATCCACAAAAAATGCTAGTGATCGAAATGTAAGTGAGGGATGGTCGGGGAAATTAAGAAAGGGAAAGCAGAAGAAGTTGCCTTAAACGAGGGTGGAAAATGACTTAGCGGGAATTGAGAAAAGGTGAAATAGAGTTGAAGGGTAGCAGGGAATGTGAAGGGATGGGAAGTGACGAAAAATGAGGGTAGGGAAAGTAGGGAAAATAAAGAGATGTGAAGTAGAGGTGGTGAGAGGAAATTTTGAGTAATGATGCGAGGAGATGTTGGTGAAGAAAGGGAAAATAAAGGGAGGGTAAATGACAAGATATGAGTGAGAAGAAATAGAAGAAATAATGGGGAAGTAAGAAAAATGAGGAGTGAGTAGGTGATGTGAAAGAAAAAGAGGAAAGGAGAAGTAAAGGGAAATGAGGGGTTGGGAACTGAGGGGAAATAAGAGATTGGGGAGTGACAATAAATAAAGGCTTAGGAACTAAGGAGAAATAAGAAAATGAAGAAACGAAGATAGGGAACGTAAGGAAAATGAAGAGATTTAAGACAAGGTGGTGACGGGAAATGTGGAGTCATGATATTAGGAAGGAAAAGGGAGAGAAAATGAGGGTAGGGGAAGGGTGAAGGAAAGGGTAAAGTGAGGGAAAATTAAGGGAGAAGAAATAAGATGAGAAGAGGGAATATAAGTACGGGAAATATTAGGGGAAGTAAGGGAAATATATGAAATGTGAGAAAATGAGTAAAGGGAGAGTGAAGGGAGAATATGGTTGGAAAAGTAGAAAAATAAAGGAAGAGAAAGCTGATGAGATGATGTGAAATAAGGAAAAAAGTGTAAGTGGAAGTAATGGTATGCAAGAAAAATGCAGGGATAGAATGCAAGAGAAATGGGGGAAAATCAGGGCGATAGGAAAAATGGTGGGAAATGGGGGAACAAGTAGTGTTACTGAGGGTAAGTAAGTGTCAGTTAGGGGTTGGGAAGTGAGGGGAAATGAGGGTTTACGATGTGAGGAAAAATGAGGGTTTTTGAAGTGAGGAGAAACGTGGGCAGGGAAAGTAGGGAAAATAAAGAGATAACTTAAGTGATGAAAAATAAAGGAAGGGAAAATGATATAAGGGATTTAGTCAAGTGCTAATAAACGAGGGAACGAGAAGTGAGGTGAAATGAAGTACTTGAAAGTAAAGTGAAATGAGCGGCTGGAAAGTACAGTGAAATGAGGGTTTAGGTAGTTTAAGGAAAAAAGTGTAGGAGCAGTAGAAGAAATAAAGAAATTTGAAAAAGGAAAAAGAAATAAGGGGAGGGGGAGTGGGTAAAGCGAGAAAAAATAAGAAGGGGGAAATAAGGTAACATTAGGGGAAAAAGTAGGGGATATGTAAGGCGTAGTAAGGGAAATGAGGAAAGAAGGTAAAGTAAGAGGAAATGAGTTAAGGGGAAGGGAAGGGAGAACAGGTTTCGGAAAGTAGGAGAAATGATAAAAAATGAAAGGAAATGATGGGATGGGATGTAAGAGAAAGGGGTATCATGGCAATGATTAGGCAGCAAGAGAAATGAGGGGAAAGTAGGTGAAGTGGGAGGAAATGTGCAAAGGGGGAGTGAGGGGAAATAAGTAGTATGGATGTTAGAAAATGCGAAAAGGGGAATTAGCGGAAATAAGAGTAAAAGAGGTGAGAGAAAGCAGGAGAAGTGACCGGAATTATGTGAAAGAAAAAATTTTTACTGTGAAAATATATTTTTTAAATAATATAAATTTGGTCTTCTTGGATCATTTATTTGTACCCAATTCCTGATATTTTCGAGGAGAAACTAAAAAATCTAAAGAGGAAAGACGAAACTAAATCCCATAAATATCAAAATATTTACATTGAATTTCCTAGAAGGAGAAATAGCATGAATAGAGATTGATTGCGTCAGTATTTCTCGTAAAAGTATTTACCTAGAAGTTTTATAAATAAAAAGGGAAGAAGAGGTTTGGAAGCTATGTAGTCAAAGAGAGAGAAGAAAAGGGAAAGAGTAAACAAAGATATTGACGTGGTAGAATGGAAAAAATATGTAATGGATTTTGCTAAGAGGGGTAGAAAGGAAAGTTAGCAAAGAAAGAAAATATGGTAGAGAAATATATAAGGAAGTAGAAATGAAAAGGGAAGAATACGTTTGGGAGGTATGTATTAAATAGAGAGACAAAAAGGGAAAGAGTAAACCAGGATATTGACATGGTAAAATGAAAAGAATACATAATAGATTTTGCTAGAAGGGGTAGGAAAGATTAAACCAGAACATTATAATGATAGGATGGAGAAAATATCTCATTGATTTTGCTAGGAGTTGTCGAAAGAAAAGTTACGAAAGAAGCGAAAGACGTTAGGGAAAGATACAAGGAAATACACATAACAAGGAAAGAAAAATATAAGGTGTTGAGGCTAATGAAAGATGGAAAGGCACGTGTTATAGATAAGATACTAAATTAATTCTGAAAATATTAAGCAATGCAACTAAAGAATAGGGATGTGTAATCTTCTATAGAATTAGCAGAAGAGAGGAATGGACAGAGTTATAGAAAAAGTGGTAGTGGTATATGATGTGAAAAAAGGCAAAGGGGAGTAGGTTAAAGATTATAGGAAAGTGACTCTAAGCCTAACATCGTTTAAAATAAATGTAACTGTCTCATCGGACGGGTTGAAGAAAGAAGTTAAGGAAAAGAAAATAGAGCAAATGAATCAGGCAGGGTTTCGGAAAGGAATGCAGGTTATTGGAACGAGAAGTTATTTATGAAATTATTTTGAACAATTTGAAGAGAGAGAGTTTAATAAAGAGAATATCAGAAATCTCCAGAGATGAAAAAGGGACTGGCCTGGGAGATTTAAGGAAGTAAAATAAAAAGACATAAAGGAGTTTACATATTTAGGATATACCTTAAAAAAAGGAAGAGATCATAATGGCCATTCTAGCGAAAGGATATGAAAACGGTATAGGTAGTCAAACAGATATAGGGAATAGAAGGAAAAAGGTCAAAAGAAGATTGGAGTCAAGAAAGATCTATAAGGGAGACTCTAGAGGTATACTGGAGGGTGTATGGATATATTGTAAAAGAAAAAGCGCTAAAGAATGAATTAAGTATTGGAGCGAACAATAGGACATGGGAATTCTGGACGAAGCCAACGAGGGGGGGGGGGGGGGGGGGGGGGGGGGGGGTAGAAAAAGCGTTTTAGGAAGAGAGAGAGAAGAAAAGACAGGTATGGAGATGGAATGAACGAGATAGGAAGAAAAAAGATGTTTCTTTAGTGCTGGTAGTTAGGAGATAGGGCGGCAGTATATTGTAAGAATTGTACAAAAGGGACAGGAAAAGAGAATGAATAGAAAGATGGATGAAAAGGGATGAGGATAGAGAAGATTGTCCAGAATAGCAAGATTTGGATTGAGAAACGTGCTAACGGAGGGGATTGATTGGGGGAAAAAAGAGAAGAGAAAGTGCGAAATCTTTGAATGGTAACAGAAGACATTGAAGTTTGAGGTCTATGATAAGTGAAAGCAAAAGAGGGAAGTGGAAAGTTTGAGAATTCGGATCTGACTAGGCGGTGATTACGTTAGCCACAAATAGATTCGTTGCTTAGATAGACAAATGAGAATTCGAATCTGGCTATAGCTTCATTGACAAATAGTACATTGTAGCGTCAAGAGATAGGGCACGATTGTAACCTAGCCGCGCGAAACGGGAACTTTAACGTGTGAAATGCAATGGGTTGATTCTGTAGAGGATTCGAGTAATACAAAAGGCTCACTAGGATGGAGAAGGATCGTATGTGAAAGGATATCGAAAATGGATAGCTTGAAAAGCCCCCAATTGTGGTTCGATAGATGGACCAGATTCGCCTAGCTGGAAATTAATGAGAACCGGACTTCTGAGCCTATTGAACTCCGCTATCGAATCTTCCTCTCGTTTGTCCAAAACAATTAGTCAAAAAATGATAAATCTCCTTGAATGGTTGTCTAGAAACTACGTTACTATTTTTTTTCCTTCACAAAAATAGAAGAGTAATAGTGGAATAAATTCTTTAATACTAAATCAATATTGAGATCTTATTGAAGTCAATTTGAAAAACTCTAAACTCCTTTTTAGTTAAGAACATTAAATTTTGACCAAAAGAGTAAATTAATTTTTAATAAAATATTTAAATTTTCAAAAATGTTGAATTCTCAACAAAAAATTTAATTTGAAATAGAGAAAGATGACTAGACAATATTTAAGGACAAATATTTTAGAAAACAGTTATATTTCGTCCAAAAAAGATTGACTCAAGAAAATAGTTGAATTTTTAACAGAAGAACACATTTTTTTATATTTAAATTTTCACCCAAAAAATGAAAGTTTAATCATTAGGAAACAGCTGAATTCAATCAAAAGGTATGAATGTTCAACCATTTAAACAGTTGAATTTTCGGTTAAAAAATTATTTTCAGGGAGAAAAAATGATTTTTCAATCAATTGGATCAATTTTTGACTAACTGAATTAATAGATTTTCAAACAACAAGCAGAATTTCTACTCGTAAAATAGTTAAGATTTGAAGTTCAAAAATTATATCTTAGAAAACCGTTATTTTTGTAGCTGAAAAAGATCAGTTCTAGCAAGAAAGATGAATTTTTATTAAAAAAAAAAGACTTTTATAGACAAAATCATGACTTTTCAATGAAAAGGACGAATTTTCTTTACAAAAAAGACAAGTATTTAACAAACCAGTAAAATTTTGGATGAAAAAGAAGAATTTTTATAAAGCTAGTTAAAATTTTTTTAATACAATTTTCTACCAAAATAGAAAAATTTTAGAGCCAAAAATATAAATTCTGAATCAAATGTATAATAATGGACGTTGTGAACAAAAAAAAAAGATGAAGAATAAATTGAAATTATTTGATATTTGCAAGCCAAAAATACGATTTTTTTAGAAGGCGTTAAGATGTTCAACCCAAACGGAATTTTCATGAAAAAATGCATTTTTACTCAAGAAAGATGAACGTTAAGCCATGGAAGATGAATTTTCAATTCAATAGGTCGAATTTTAAACAAAACATTTCAAAATTCTTTAAAAATGTGATTTTAAAAAAATAGTTGAATATTCGACAAAATAATTAAACTTTCGAACAAACAAAAATTGAATTTTTAACCAAATAAATGAATTTTTAAAGTGAAAAGAAGAATTTTCAATCACGAAGATTAATTTTCTATCAAAAAAAGAATTTTTAACAGAATAGATAAATATTTAAGCAAATAATTGCATTTTCAGTTAAAAAAATAACTTTATAAAAATCTTCAACAGCTAAATTTTCAGTTAAAAAAATTTAATTTTTAAAAAAGAAAAACGAATTTACAACTATCTTAATCCATCGAAAAAAGACAATCTTTAACCAAAAATGTAATGATTACATTTTTCGTCTTAAGAATTTTTTCAAATAAAAGAAAAACAAAATTTCAATTATTTGTTCTAAGAAATCAGAATTTTTAATAAAAGATTATAGTTTTTAACCAAAAAGATAAAATTTCAATTCAATACATGATTGTTTAGCCCAAAAGTTGAATCTTTAACTTATAAAGGATACATTGTCAACAAAAAATGGAATAGTTGTATTTTTAGATAAAAAATTAATTTTGTAAGAAAAAAAATTTATCTTCAATAAAGTTGTTCAATTTGGAACCGAAGAGGTAAATCGTAAAAAATAGAATTAATTATCATAAAAAAAGACGAATTTTCTACAAAAAGTTCAATTTTTATTTAAAAATTCAATTCAGAACAAGTTAACTTAATTTTAAACTGAAAGAATGAATCTTCATCAGAAAAATGAGATTTCTATAAGGAAGTTCGACTTTAAACCTAGTAGTTGATTTTTAAGCAAAAAATATGAATTATCACGGAAAGTTGTAATAGTTAATATTTCAACAGAAAAAGTTTTCGATTAAAAAAAAACAACAGTTTCATTCAATCAAAAAAGACGAGTTTTTAAGAAAAGTCATGAATTTTCAATTAAAAATATCAGTTTGCAACCAAAAAAGGAATAATAACATTTTTAGTTGAAAAAATTAAGTATCACAAAAAAATTAATTTTTAAGAAGAAAAACATAAATTTTCAACCGAAAGTCAAAACGAATTTTCAGCATGAAACTTAAATCTTCAACCTATTAAGCGAATTTTTAAAGTAGTTAAACTTCCAACCAAGGGTTTCAATTTTCGACAAAATAGATGCCTGTAAAAAATTGTTTCATTCCCAACAAATCGGTTTTTTTAAAAGCTTTCAACCAAATAGTAGAATTTTCTACCAAGCAGTATGAATTTTCAACAAAAAATGAAACTAGTTTTCTGCGTTGTAGTAGAATTTTCAATACCACAAAAGTAACTTTACGATAAAACTAGTTGGATTTTCTGATTGGGATCTACTAACTCAGTTCGCATTTAATCGAGAAAATGAGAAAAATGGGGAAATATCTTGAAAACAGGAAGAAAAGAAAAATTCCTTGAAAAATGAGAAAAGAGAAGATTAGGAAAAAGGATGGGAAATTTGAAATATGAAAGTGATTTTCAAACTGATTAAGTTATTATTTTTGATGACATGGATTTATTGAAAAAATATATTTTTTAAAGTGTTTATTTTTGGATGTTATTTCTTTTCTGTCTACTTGTCCAATGCAATCAATCTGCTTCTACAAACAAATTTCTTTTAAATATTCATTTTATTCTTAAGTCATGAGAAAATGAGTTGCTCCATTGGGATTCGAACCCCGGTCGTTCAGATTGGCGGCCGGTCTGATAATAAGTCATTTATGTTCAAGTTATTATTGAACTGTATAATAAATGGCTCCTATTTTAATTTTTAAAAAATAAATAAAAAGAAGGAAAGAAAAATAAGAGGGCGACCAACTAAATTCTCTTCATTCTCTTTTTTATTTCTCTCATATTTTTTTATTTTTATTATTATCAAATCACAATAAAAGAACATCGTGATTTCGTTGCTGTTCCTACCTGCTCAAAATTTTATTGCCTTGATAAGGGTGTATGAGAACCGAAATGTCCGTGAATATTTTTATCATATAATTTTGTTGTGATTTGATAATAATAAAAATACAAAAAGACGAAAGAAATGAAAAAAGAAAAGGAATGAAGGGAATTTGGTTGGTTGCCTTTTTTTTTTCTTTCCTCTTTTTTATTTATTTCTTTTTTCTTAATTACAATGGGAGCATTTATGGTGACTGTCCAAATTTGGCGATGGATTCTTTGTTTTATAGTTATGTATTGTATACATTAAATTAATTATTAGACGTTAAATCAGATTTGAAATTTAATTTGATTCTAATTTAAATTCCTTAAAATAAAACTTAAATCTTGTCAAAGTCAAATTAAAACCCGTGATTGTTTTAAGTTCCACAGAGTATGTTAACGCTAATGGATAATACTTGTAAATGTTCCACTTTTGTATACAATTATCTCGCTATTCCTTTTTAGACTTCGAGCGCAGGCTCTTCTAGCAAAATACTCATTTAAAACTAGTTAAACTCCTCAGCTAACAAATTATCCGGCATTATCAGCGTCACTTATCCACTGCGAGAAAATAATTCGCGAGAAAGAAAATAAAGTTTATTTGGTAATTTGTTAGGGAAATGAAAGTTTCGAATACTTATATAACTAAGATTGGCGTTATTATCTGTAGTTTTTCATGAGTAGGACCCATTCCTACACACATATTTAATACACCCTCATGAATAAAAAGGGGAAAATTAATAAAAAATAGTAGGAAAAGGCAGGTTTTTGTATTTAGTTGTATTTTTAATTGTTTAATTTTATACAAATGGTTAAATAAACACGTTTTAACATAAAAATATAGTTGTCGAAATTTTGTAGCTACTTCTGAAAATTTTTTTCACCAGGGGGACTGCTGTTATTTCTACAAAAAATTGGAGTGAATTAAAGAGATTTTGAGAAGTTTCGAAAAGATAGAAAATCAATCCAAACCTTGCACTGATTTAAAACAATTTGATCTAAGTTTCTGCCTCATTTAAAATGAAATACAGAAAATTTTGCAGTATTTTAACACAACATTTTATAAGTTTTTTAACGATTATGAAAGACTTCAAAAGAAGAAAGAACATTTTCTTAAAATTTAAGATATTTAAATGAGATTAAAATGAAATTAAAAATCCTATCCCGTGCAGAAATCGCCCGATTTCATACTTAATACCGATCTGGCCCTGATCGGTAGAATTCTGTGGCCCAGATTTGGGCCAGACCAGGCCAGACCGATTTCCTACCGTAACGCCATCCCTATGCGCTCACAGAATTAGTGCTGATTATTGTTTTTTGATAGTGCAGTGAAATTGAAATATTATTCCTTTATAATATTTTCTAAATGATTGCAAATGCCTAAGGCAAGTACGCCACGTGTTCGGAGGCACCGAACACTGACCAGTATACCTCGAAACGTGCGTGAGGAAAATGAAAGTAAGTAATTAAGCTCTGGGGCTAATTGAAGCCTAACCTCAAATAAAGTGATCATCAATTAAATTTTATTTTTTTAATCAATACGAATGAAATTATTATAGATGGAAATGTAAGTGATCCGGAAGTTAATACTATCCAACCAGTTTAATTGATGAATTTATACGAAGCAGAAAATTTGGAACCACTTGAAAATGAATTTCCGGCTGATATCAACACAGTTTTAGGTAAAATCATTTTATCAGTGAAAAATCAATCATTTTATCAACGTATTTATCATATTGTTTATATTGTTTTGTACTATTTTATCCATTTATATTAATTTTTTTATTAATTTAATATAGAGTTAAAATGATAAAATCTGTTATAAAATATGTTAACTAATAATAGTCAAAATAGGTAATTTCCAAAAATAGTGATCTTATCATAATAGAATATGTGATAAAATCAAAAGTGCATTTCAGATTTTCTTAAATTTATTATCAAAATACAAGGACACCTTTTCATAACATGAATTTCAGAATCAAGTAGTAGAATCAAAATACCAATCGATCAAGTGCTCCCAACAAGAGATCCTTACTCAACTGCGCATGGGTTACACTCGACGTCTAATTGGCTGCTATTTGCGCGCAGTTTAAAATGCTAAAATACATTATTTCTATTCTTTATCATAAATAATGGCATTTCTACTTTTAAAAATGCCATTAGACAGAAATTCATGAATCTTGATAAAAAAAATTAATTAAATACATATTCTGTACACAATCTAAAGGATAATTTTAATTCACAGAATATGTATTTGATTAATTTTTACTATTATCAAGAGTCATTGATATCGATGTAATGTACATTTTTATAAGTCGAAATGTCTTTATTTATAATAAGCAATGAAAATAATATTTTTTAGCATCTTAAACTGCGCGCGAATAGTAACTAACCAGATGCCAAGTGCGATGCATGTGTAGAGAAGTAATAAGCTTTGGTTGGGAGCACTACATAAATATTTATGAAGAAAGTATAATTTTTCCTGTGAATGCTCAACGTAAGGAAGTAAAAATCCAATTTTTCTAATTCTTTCACCTTACTTTTTTTCCTGCACTTGGCTATTGTGGTTCTTGTATATTAACATCATCTTTTCTTCCACTTCCCTGTCGTAAATACTTGTAACAATTGAACCTCTAATATATATCTAATTTTCCGATACTTAACATTTATTTTCGAATTATCTTAATTTTCGCCAGGAAAATTCGATGAAAATCCTCAATCAGGTACTGATTCTGATACTGAAAATTATGCAAGGGTAGCCGTTTTACTCCAAGACAAAAATTTCCGATTTTTTCCAGGTTCGCAAACATTTTTCACGATCAATAAAATTTAAAAATTGGAACTCTGAAGCTAAAAATTTCTTCATTTGCAGTAACAAAAAATAATCTACCAATTAAATCACTCAAAATTAAACTCTTACAAATGTAAATTCACGTTATCATTTTCAAAGGTGTGAATTAAAGAATCAATGAATTAAAAAAAAATTTTAATTATATTATTCTTAACGATTTTAAGCTAAATAAATTCACGTTATCATTTTCCAAGGTGTATATTAAAAGAATCAGTGAACTTTAAAATTTTTTAAATTATATTATTTTTAACAATTTCATGCTAAATACGTTAAAAATTAAAAAATTAAATTTGTTTAGCTTAATACTTCTTAAATTGGAAGTTGCATTATTTTTATCCTAAATACTTTAAACATCCTTGTAAGGCTTCAAAATTTTATTTCAAAATCTTGAGAAATGTAGAAGTTGTTTTAAATTTATTCAACGTTAAATTTATTTTAAATTTTTTTTTAGAATTTTTAAATATCTTTTAAAATGAAAAGTAAGTTCCCTATAACATTTAGAAACACCTGGAAAATTAAAGAAAATTCTTAAAATCTTCCACATTCTTTTTTAACAATCTTGGAAATCTTAAAATCTTTTTGAATATTATTTTTAAATAATATTCCAAACTGTAAAATTATTTTCAATTTTCCTACCAATCGTACCAAGAAGTTTTTATTCTTTTGAAACTTTTAAATTATTTAAAATCATTTCAAGCTTTAAATTAACGTTGAATCTTTTTAAAACATCTGAATGCGTTTTAAAATAATTCAATTTTTTCGATACAATCAATAAGTTTTCAATTGCTATTTGAACAACTGAATTCAGTAATTTCACTTACAAATGTGATATTTTTTAAAAAAGAACCATCAAAATTGAAACGTTCGAAGTTTAAAAGCTCTTCAAAATTTTAACCATTCAAGGCTTTCTATATTAAACAATTCAGTTTCAAATTGTTAATTTAAAAATATTTGGTTTCAATTAATTATTCTTAAATGAACTGTCAAATATTACTACGTATGAAATATTTGTTCTTTTTTCTTTAATTAAAAAATGTTTAATCGAATGCATACAAAATTGATTATTTCAAACTGAAACAATGTTTTAAATTTAAAGAAAGCCTTTAATTACAAATACATTATTGTGAAGTTATTTTTAATTTAAAAATAGTTTAAAAAGATTTAGGCAGACGTTTGCATTATTTAATGAAATACAAATATTTTTTATACAAAATCCTCAACTTCAAACGGTTTTAATTTTTAGTTTATTAAGTCTTCAAGACTGCATTTTGAAATTCTCTAAATTAAAAATAAAAACCTAAAACGAAAAATTTCTAAAGTAAACGATTTTTAAATTACGTATTGTGTGCTGAATGATGTCATCATTGAAATCGATAACAATTCAATTTATTATTTTAAAAAACTTTGAAATTGTATTTAGGCGGATTTGTTTTTTAAATATTTAAAAAATTTCCGGTAAAAAAATAAAATCACTGTCGTTTCCCGGATTTTCTCTATTTCAACAAATTCCCAGCCATTTTCCAGTTTCCAGTCCAGCGGCCAGCCTGAGAGTTTTATAATTTATTTATTTTACTTTTTATAGAAGCAGAAGCAGCGATCAGTGATAATTCCATGAGCGATGAAAACACAGAAACAACAGAGGAAGCGGCTCTAAGTCATATTGGAACAATGATTGGAAATTCCAAAGATTGAGGTAGCCATGGAAAGCAGAGGACCCTACACTAAAAAACTCTTTTTTAAGGTTATAGTTAAATAGAATTAACTTAGGGTCATTTTTATATTTAATAAATAATAATATTTATACTTTATAAATCTCTTTTTATTCGCGAAATGCATAAAATATATTATTATGAGATCGATCGGGCACCGACCGGGCACCGATCGGGTTTCCCGATCGAGAGTCCCGACCTGGCCCCGACCTGGGCGTGTGTTTCATCCGCGGTCTGGCCCCGACTAGGAATCCCGATATGGGCCCGACCCGACCCGGTCTAGCCCCGCCCGGGGCCAGATCAAAATTTCTGCACGGGATATAACGTCCAAAAATCAAGTGAATGTATATCCATTGCAAACTGAGTAAAGTAAAAATTTTCCTAGAAAAGAAAAGAATTTTTTTGTCGACAAAAATGAAAAAGAGGAAAGAAAAATGAACATTTTGTTCGCATTCCCATAAAAATGAAAAATAATTTTTTATTTCAAAAAATTCGAATGTTTGAAAAGATGGGAATAGATTTTCAAAAGTGTCAAAATGAATCTGAAAGATTTTAAGGATATATTTTTATTTTTGTAGGATTTCTTTAAGTTTAGGGAAACCCGCAATAATGTAAAAAAAATTTCAAAAGTGCTCAATTTTTTAAAAACCACAAACAATGTGGAACATGTCGATTTTTTAAAGATTCAATTAACTTTGGATTTAAGAACTGTTCAGTTTATAAACAAAAAAGTTTCGTCCCATTTTTAATTTTTGAAGCTTCAGATTGTCAAAATGATTTTCAGCTCAGTTTTTAAATTTTTTAACTGCATTGACACTAAAAAAGGTTCAAAAACTGGTAAATGAACAAAATCTTTTATTTATTAAAGTGGCCACCCAGTCATCAATAATTATAATATTCTAACTTTTCAATAAAATTGTATGACAAAAGATAATAAAACATACATTATTCGATTACTTACAAACCCTGCGAACTGAAAAATGTGCAACTATGAAGTCTGTCAATTTGATTTTCTCAGGTTTTGAAGAATTAAAAATAAATAGAAAATTTTGTAGGTTGAAAATTGGTGGATAAGAATTTAAAATATTTTAAGCCACAATTATTAAACTTTAAAGCGAGAACAATTAAAAATAAAATCAATGCCGCATACTCAAAATTGAAATGATAAAATATAAATATCCAAGTCAACGTCCAAAATTGTGAAATTCAAAATTAAAGACCTCTAAAATTTAAGGAATTTCTAACAAATGACGCATTTCTCGATAATTATAAAAAGCGAAATTAAAATTTTCGTAAATGCTTGACAAAATTCTCGTAGACAGTTATACATCTTCGTACAAACGTTTAGGGAAATTTGTGTAACTTTTCGTTGAAATTCATGGAAATTGAAATTATTAAGCTTTGAAATTTTCAAATATAAAGTCCTTAGCAGTAATAATTTTATCAAAAGTTACGTTAAAAAAGTTTCTTAAAATTTTCATCAAAATCTTCAATATTTTTTTCATTTATAATAGTGATAGGAAACTGTATCGCGTATATCTACATTTGTAGTGTCTTAAAAATATTTATACCTTCTATATTTTTGCAGTATTCGAGAGAATATTTTATTGTATGCGATTTCCCATCAGAAAACTTTAAATGTTCGAACTTAAAAAAAATCATCCTACTACATTATTTATTTGCATCAAAAATTTTTTGTGAAGGAGAGAATAAAATGTGATACTGCTACTTCTGAAATTATACAATTTCCATATTGCATGCTTACCTTTAAATTTGAATCCACATCGAAACTTTTAAAACGTAGCACTTCAAAACACGCAATTAAAATATAAACTTGTACCAGAACATAAAACACATGGAAAAATTTATTTTTTAATACACCTGCTATATCTATATGCTTTGAAAGTCTGAGCGGAACTGAGTTCCTCATCTCGGGAAGGAAAATTTCAAATTTCGTAAAGTGTGTACGGATGAAGTGGACGGGTCGCGGACCCCCCTCAGTTGAGATGTTGCTTTGTGAAGAATGACAGATGCTTCCATGGACGATCGTCTTTTCCTCCACGGTCGCCGGTGTACCCTTCCTCTTCCACTTTGCAAAGGTACTATCAATGCTATCGATGTTACACTGAGAAAACAGTTTGGCTGAAACAAGAACAATTTTCTTGCATCAAAAAAATAATTCTGTTGCTCTTCGTGCAACAAAACTATTTTTTGAGCTAACAAAACTATTTTTTGAGACAACAAAATTTTTTTTTCTAAACATTTTATTGGTCAAACAAAACTGTTTTGTTGGCATGACCAGATTTTTTTACTAGGGCAACGAAATTCTTTTGTCATCCCAATACAAGATTTTGTTGAATTATGAATATTTGTTTGTTAATCGAACAAAATACATTAGTAAGTTGAATCAAATCATTTTTTTTTCTCAAATAAATTTGTTTGCAGTAAATTTAACTAATTATATTTAGTGATGATTTAAAGTAAAATAAACAATAAACTCAGAAATAAAAGTCAGTTTAAATTACAATGTAATCAATTAGTTAATGACTTTGCTATAGAACAGTTTTTTTTACAACTGATTCAAATTTTGAGATCACACGAATCCTCAAATCATACTGATAAAAAAACCATAAAATACGGATATTTAATGAAATGTACGACGTACAAATATACAGAATAAATAATCGTAATATTTTTACTTGTTTTCCAGAATATAAAAATAGAAATATTGTTATATTTAATATAGGCCTATTAATCCCAAGTGACAAAAGATTGTGCTTTCACATTTACATGCAAAGAAAACGATTCAATATCTAAACACCTTACAATAAAAGTCGAATTTTATTTTTCGTCAATTAAAATTACCTAAATTTTATAAAGTGTCGGGCCGTTAATTTCAATAAACTCAGAGCTATAGACAATAAACTATTTTATTTGCGAGGTATTCGCCAGTATCAAAGTTTTAAAACGTGCATTTACGTATACATTTTAGGATAAGATTTGGATGCTTACTTTCGAAGATGTTGATGAGGCATTGTAGATCCCACTCCTCCAGAATTCTACGGGTAGCATTTTTCATAATGTTTATTCACAGCACTTTGATTACTTTAAACAGCACGTATAAAGATAACGGAACACGCGACTTCACCGGTATTATCCGCCATAATGGAAATTAACTTGAAAACGTGTAAACGTGCTCTCACTAAACGAGTGCGCATGCGTGGTTGCATATTTCGTTCGTGTAACTAAGTAGTTTTAGTGGTTCAACAAAAATTTGTTCAGGACAACGAAATAAGGCTTAACAAAATAATTTTGTGCTAAGCACCAAATATTTTGTTTGGCCAACAAAATTATGTTGTGCTAACAACCAACATTTTGCTCTGACAACAAAAACTGCTCAATCAAATGGTATTGTTGCGATTGCTAAATTTTTTTCTTAGTGTATGTCGCTCATGAAGGAGATTATATTTATGAGGGACCTAACATAGAGGGCATGAAGCAACTTCGAATGCAGTGAGGGATAGTTTCGTTACAAAGCGGAAGGGAAAGGGTATACAGGCGGTTGTGGAGGAAATGACGATCGCCCATAAAATTTAGCTTTGACGTATAAAGGTGTTCGCACAAGAAAATACGTGTGCAGTATGGTGGAAACGGATCACGCACGAGCCGTCCGTGCACGCCCATAGAGCACCAACCAATCGCGAGCGATCTGTCGCGTTTGTACGGTGCGAGCTGCATACGTACCGTTCACCTGTCGGACCGCCGCTCGAGAAGCAGATGTTTTCGACGTTGCCGATTTGATTAATTATATTATTGGATTATCTATCTATTTATTTAAATTATGTTATCCACAATATACACATAAATAACTATAAAGATTGTCAGAGATGTCCGAAATATTAAAAATATATAATTTTTAAAAATAGCTTTCAATACCAAGTTTATTTCGCAATGATAAAAACTACACTCTTTCCGCAAACAAACCAATATTGGCAACGACGTAAACTTATGTTTCTCGAGTGCCGGTGCGATAAGTGAACGGTACGTAGCGAGCTCGCACCGCAGTAGCACGACAGATCGCATGCGAATGGTTGGCGCTCTTTGTGTATGCATGGACGGCTCCTGCGTGAGCCGTTTCCAGCATACTGCACAAGTATTTACTTGTGCGAACATCTTAAGGTCCCTTTCTTAGAGGACGTTCACAAATAAATACTGCTCGTTAAAAGGGGCGATCGTCTTTCCCTCCATGGCTGCCTGCGTACCCTTCCCTTTCTACTGTGCAATGACATTACCCCTCACTGGATTCGAAGTTTCTTCAGGCCCTCGATGTCAGGTCCCAAATGAAAATGATCATGTCTTTCAACTTACCAATTCCTCGCTATTTCTACGCCCATTCCTCAATTAAGAATGCTAATAGCCCAACAAAATCACCGACATTTTGACGAGTTTGAGAATATAATCGTAAATATAGGTAGATTCCCAACAATTTCGATATGAAAATTAAATTTTCATAAGCTTCTAATTCCCATTGCGTTAATAAAAAGATTCAAAAACATTGTCTATGTTTTTTTTGTTGGTAAAGTTATTGAAAATTTCAGAAAACAATTGTAACTTTCGAAAATTATTCATAGAATATTATTCTAAATAATAATAATAATAACTGGCTAATCTCTGGAAGATTGTATTGTTGGCTTAAAGTCAGGTAATTTTAATGCCATTGAGTTGTTTCAAACGTTTTGGCTCATATTGGTGGTCCTTATAAGGGAGTTTTCTTAAATTTGTGATGAATACATAATTTCTTGTACGTATGCTGTTTTACAAATGACGAAAGTTATTGACGAAAAGTTGATCCAAATTTTTTTCATCATAGTAAGAATGCAGATTGTCCAGGAAAACTGCATCTGAACAATTTTTTCCTGAATTTCTTATAGAAAAATTTTAATTTAAAAAAGTTTTTAACTTAAATTTAAAAAAAAAAATTTATGATTTCAATTTTTGAAATTGAAACGCACTGAGTTTTCTGTTATCGTTTAAAATGATTTCTGTGAAAGTAAAATATTTCCAAAGTCACACTATTGAAAAATACATTTTTTAAACAAACAATATAGTTATATAATTAAATAATTCCGCTTTCAAATTGAAACATTGCAGCTAAAGCATTCGTGAAAGGATGTAATCAATTTACTGTTTTTATACAGGTTTTTTACAATTTAATATTTTTACTAAAGTACAATTTTGCAGGGACTGCTATATTTTCTGATATCTTAAAAAAAACTTTTTAACAATTTTTAATAGTACATTGTAATTGTTTTTCATCAATATTGCATTTCGTTAAATTTTTTAAAAAGAATACTGCAAGTATTATCAATAGTTATTGATAAAATTAAATAAAATTTAATATTAAGTTAAGGAATGTCTATAATTTCACAACTGAGGTATGAATCAAAGAATAACACTTTTATTGTAAATCTGCGTACCCTCAAGACACCGTACATTAACGATTTCTACAAAATAATAACTTCTTGAAACATTGATGTTTGCTAACTTAAATTAATTTTGATCTCACTTTAACTTAAAAGTGGACCAAGGATGGAAGATTTTAAAAGAAACTGCAATTTTCTAGAATTTTTGTAAAAGAATACTATAATAAATAATAATAACTTGTTTCAAACACTTGCGTTTGTTAACTTTAATTAACCATTAATCCACCATAATTTAAAAGTGGATCAAAAGTGAAAAATTTGAGAAAAGACCGCAACATACTAGAATCATTGTAAGAGAATAGTGTTAGAAATAATAATAAAGTCTTCTAAATGGGACGATGATCGTGGGGGCTAAAGCGTAGGCTTTGGACCCACTCCGTCGGTTTGCGGTTTTGATTCCCGCCTCGCACTCCGAAAGTGCCCCGGCGGCCCATGCGGAGAACACTTATAGCCTAGCGAGGGGACCAGTACCTCTAGAGAAAAAGTTTCTTCAAGTAGGGGAGAGGGCTTAGTTGTGAGACAGTCGATTTTCTTCGTTATGCAATATCAACATGGCCGACCCGACTACTCCCGAAATTCTCTTGACCTGTGCCAGTATTTGTGTCCGCTCTGAAGTGGATGGACGCATTATTCCATAAGTTGCGAATATCGTATGCAAAAATGGAGTGAAATTTTATTTTTTTAATTTTTAACAAAGAGCCATTTTTTTGAGTAAATCAATTGAAAAAGGTAACTGGAATGCATTAGCATTTAGTGTTTTCCTCACATTTTGTGATGCAATATTAAATTATGCCAATATACGGTTGGAAAATTTTTGTTGTTGTCATCCTCATAGTGGCATCATGGTTTGGTTGTGAGACATAGTACTGGCTTAGTTGTGACAAACTTTGCTTTTCCCAGTGTATCCAACTGAAAGCGTATAATACGGTCAAATATTGTCATTTTTGTCAGCATAAAGTGTTTATTTACTGCTAAACTCGTGTTTTGATCCATTTATTTTTATTTTTAGCAATGTAAACTCCAAAAAGGACAACTAAACCCCAACAGAGGGATGATAATGCGCTGCTTCAAGCCATTAAAAGTTGTTTGTTAGAAAATAAAAGCAGCAGCAGCGAAGAAAGAAGCAGCAGTATCGAAGAAGCCAACACCAAAGAAGGCAAAACCACAAGCCAAGCGTTCTAAATCCAAACCATCACCACCATATGATGAAGACGCAGAATTTTGCACCATTTGCTTAAAGTTTTTGCGGACAACATTGGACGCTTTTAACTCTATCAAATGCATTTCGTGCAAGCGGCCGGTTCATTTGAGATGTTCCAATGTGCGTGCAACTTTCTACACTTGCAAACATTTTGATAGCGATTTTGATTGAGAAAATGATAATGAATAATAAAAAGTGTCAGTTATAAAAATAATTATTATTTACTGAAAGCCTTCAGAAAGAATAAAATTTATATTTGAAAAAATGACTCCTTGCTTCAAGATGTGGTTCTTTAGATAAGGTATGTAAAAAATTAGACAAAAATATTGAACTGTGCGGGCTCAAAATTCAGACGTCATTGTCACTCTGATTTCCGTCGAAACGAAAAAATAACACTTCTATTATTACGAGATAATAGTCTGTTATAAAACCTGTCATTATGAAACCCTGGATTCATTTAATTTTTATATACAAAATCAATTCATTTATATAATCGCCAACAAATGAATTTAGTTTGACTTCTTTAAACAATTATTATTTATTTTCACAATTGTTTGTCCTTGTGAGTCGTAGGAATTCTGAAAGATTATTTTGTTGAGGATGTTAGTACTTTAAAACGAATCATTTGTTGAAACAATTTGTTTCCTGTACATCATAAAAATACTATTTACTGCAATTGATGGCACAAACAACGAATGTTCAAAGTAATTTTTTTAATATTTAGGGATTGAATACTCGGTTCTCAATTTTGAGGCCACGTGTTGTATATTTTTGTCTAATTTTTTGCATACCCTATCTAAATTATCATATTTTGAAGCAAGCAGAGGTATTCTTTCGATAAAATGTTTATATTTTTTTTAAACAATGAATAAGGAAAGAACAGTTGTAATAACGCTCAGTTTTAGCCGAATATGCTCTATAATCTAGATTTTAATTTTAATCTAGATGCACGTATAATATAATATAGATATAGAATGTACATGAAGTATGCAAGAAATGATTCAAAAATATTCAACTCTTCAGCCTAAAAAGTAAGAACCGAGTACTCAACTGCTAAATATCTTCAAAGAAAGTACTTTGACCATTCGTTGATTGTGTGATCAATTGCAGTCAATAACATTTTATACCATTCACGGAAAAAATTGTTTAAACCAATGATTTTGTTCAAAAGTAATAAATATCTTGAAGAAAATAATCTTTCAGAATTTCTACGACTTACGGGGGCACACAATTGTGAAAATAAATAATAATTGTTTAAACAAGTCAGACTAAACTCCCTAAAGACCTAAGTTCCCTATCATTCATCACCCTGCGGGGAGTCTGCTGACTTGAGTTTGCCGAGGGTTAGCAGGCTCGCTACGGACATGGATGTAAAGCTCTCAATGAGGGCCACTGCTATTGTTCTCTATTTTGATTATTTAAAAAAATCTAAAAACTTTTTTGAAAAACCGGGTCTGCTTGATTTGAGATATGGTTATTTAGATGAGGAGTGCAAAAAATTAGACAAAAATATTTAAACGTGCAGGCTCAAAATTCGAACGCGATTGCCATTCTGATAAAGGGCCTTAAGGCCACGTGACGAGTGATTCACGTGACCAGATTCCTACCTTACGGATACTTTTTTTATTTCCTAACTTATTTTCACACAATGCACCACATCGAGTTCAAAATTTGGTATAATAAATAAAAAGCACTAAGAAAGATGTGTTTGGTCCTAAATTTTTATATCTATAAAAGAAGCAGACAAAAAGTTTCTTCAAAAAAGCTTTTTTCATAAATGTAAAAAATTAGGGTCAAATGAACTTTTTTTAGTTTTTCTTGTTCTGTATCCCAAATTTTTAACTCGATGTCAAACTTCGTGTGAAAATAAGTTAGAAAATAAAAACAGTTTCGGTAAGATAGGAATCTGGTCACGTGAGCCACTCGTCACATGGCCTTAAATAGAGTTTTTGTGTACAAGAGAAAAAGTGTTAATACATTATTCTGTTATCAGAAGAAATTCTATCTGTTAAAGTGAACGTTTTGTCCCTAGAAAATCGCACTGCACAGTCAAAATACAAAATTTAAAAATGTTCTTTTCCTTATCGAGCAAAATTTTATGCATATTCTTTTTAAAGTAGCAAGAATGGATATTTTTGCTTGTATACAAATTTGCCTTAAAAAAAAGTTTTATGTTACTATTTTTTAATTTTAATTTTTGAAATTAAAATGTACTAAGTTTTTTGTTACTGTTCACAATTATTTGTGCAAAAGTTCAATATTTTCAAAATAAAATTTGTAATCAAAAATACATTTTTCAAAAAAGTATTGTTATATGATTATTTAATTCTGCTTTCAAATTTACACATTTCAGTTGAAGAATTCGTGAATTTATGCAATAATTTTTCTGTTCTCATAAGAATCATTTCTGTGAAAGTCACCAACATTTTTAAACTTTCAAAATCAACATTTTATCGATAAGGGAAAGAACATTTTTTTAAGGAATACTAAAATAATTATTAACCTAGGGGAGGTGGATCTAAAACGGCCAGTTTAAAATTGAAAGAAGATTACTTTTGAATATTATATATTAGGTAACAAGAAATTATGTTACAGGTTTGATAAATGTATGCCTGTCTAGAAGCACGATAACTCTTTTAGTATCCTAAACTAAAGGTCCAGTTCGTCAGCCAGTTATTTTGGTTGAAAATTCAAAAATTGAGCGCATTTTGAATATTTTTGAGGCCCCTTTTTTCAAAATTGAAAAATTCTCTGTACGGATATTTATAGTATTAAAAAATTTGAACAATTTATCTAATGAATTTTTGCATAAAACGAACAATTACTAGAGTTATAGCATTTACAAAATTCGAAAAACACACGAAAATGAACATTTTAAGCCAAATAACGCTAACTAAATTTTACCTCTCCCACATTTTTTGTTAAATATTTAGGTTTTGAGATCCCCTGTATGAGAAAATCAGGTTTTTACAAATGTGTTTGTCTGTCTCTATGTGTGTGTATGTCTGTCTGTGAGCACGATTACTCTTGAAAAAATGAATCTATTTGATTGACCTTTGGTACACTCTTTTAGTGTCCTAAACTATAGGTCGAGTTCGTTAACCAGCTTTTTGAATTAAAATTCAAAAAGTGAGCGCATTTTGAATATTTTTGAAAGCAATTAATTTTAAGATTTCAAAATTCTCTGTACGGATATTTATATTATTGAAAAAGTTGAACAATTTATTCTAGTGACTTTATTCATATAAACAAATATTACCAGTTATAGAATTTACAAAATTTAAAAACAAAACAAACGAAAATAAATATTTGAAGCCAAGAACGCACGATATGAAAAAAGTCAAGAAAAGAACATTTTGAAAGCATAAAAAATAATGAAAAATCCAAAAATTACATTTTTTCATTTACCAATTTCACAGTATTTCAAAAATTGTCAAATATATACATGCATATTCTGAAAAAAAATATGATAATGCAAAAAAAAATTTAAATCGGTTGATATCTTCTGTTCCCCTTTTTTATTTGAAAATTCAAAAGAATTTCTTCATGGATTCATTCTGACTACGAAATCCTAACATAAATGCACTCTTTTTTTTGTTTTTCGTCATTTTTAAAGCTGCATTTAGGAGAAAAATAAATAAATCCTGAATTTACTACTAGTATACCTAATCATAAGTTGGCGGACTGAAAACAGAGCCCTTTATCGTTTTTCATAGTCTTGGATTCAAGGTCTAGCCTTAAAATCAATTTTTTTAAGCAATGCGCATGAAATACTAGAATTAAATGTTTTTTTTTTGTTTTTTGGTCTTAATTACTTTTTAAACGGAAACATGATTATTAAGTAGAACAATATGTTATTTAATATTTTTTACAAAAAACAAAAAAAAACACAATTTCATATTTTAAAAATAGGAATTGTTATAGGTTGGAAAACAAAGGGATTATTTTCACAGAGGACTAAGCATTGTGGACCTGGAGCAATTCCATATCCAGTGAAGGGTAGTTTCGCTGCACCGGAAGGGAAATGGTATACAGAAAACTATCGAGGAAACGATGACTGCCCGCTTGCACATTAAAAATTTTAAGTCTAGGCAGTTTTTGATCATTAAATCATCAATTCTTCAAGTTTTCATAAATTGTTAAAGCTATTTAAAACCCTACAATTGCCATCCGCAGACTTTAAAAAGTTGTCCCCAATATTTACAAACTATCACAGTCGTCACAACCGTATTTTACTTTTGCAGATCACTGTCCTACTTTATTAAAATCCCATAGTTTATGGAATCATAAAAAATGGCAAATCGTACATTTTATACTAAGTCAAGGGTTTCAAATGTAAAATTACTCTTCAATGATAAATTGTGCATTTTAAAAGCAATAACTGATTCCTGATTGTTCAGATTTTATTATCTAAGTTTCGGGAAAGCTCTTCTAAATCATGTCCACATCGTCCTAGAGAGGCAACCTCATGTTGCTATGGTAACGAAGATGGTTGCCGTTGTACGTCACGCGGATTGAACGTATTTTTGTACCCTAATTGGCGGGTCTATAACTTCTTAGATTATGGATTCAAGGAAGAATGATGAAGAAAATAGAATGTTCAGGGAGAAAGAGGGGTGGAGTTGAATGACGAGGAGGTAGATAAATATACAGATAAGGAAGATAAGAAGGCCAAAGGCAGCAAGTATGGACGAAGCTTGGCTGTTTGGTACACAAGCGGTTAGGGAGAGGCTGAAAGAGGTAGTGAAAAAATTATAAAGGGAGGTGGGATTCTCAGGAGGGTAGTGGGAGAGGTTTATAGTGCCATTGTATAAGAAAGGAGATAGAGATAGGTAGGGAAATTACAGAGGGATTACGACATTAAATCCGGCTTACAAAGTATACGTGATGGTGTTGGCGGAGAGGCTGCGGAAGGATTTCGAGGTGAAAGAGCTATTGCCGGCGATGCAGTCGGGATTCTGGGTGGTAGGAGCACTATAGACAATATTTACATTATGCAGCATGTTGTGTACAGGCAATTATCAAAGAGGGGCTCAAAAGTGTACGCATTTTTCGTGGTCTTCAATTCGTGTTCCTGTCGGTGGATAGGGAAAGGGTGCGGGTGGCGTTGGAGGAGAGGGAAAGAGGCTTCATCGAGAGGACAAGGGAGGTATATCAAGAGAAAATTTTTGCGATTTTAACAGCGGACATGAAGAGTAAGCTGGAGGCCGGAGTGGTAGGAGGTGTTAGAGTAGAAGGGGTTGGGATATGGTCACTCGCATTATGTAGATGATGCAGTAATGCTGGTAAAAAGGGAGGCCTTAATGTATAAAATGAAGAGGTTTAGAAGATGCCTGGATAAGAATAGGCTAGAGTTAAATGCGGAAAAGTCCAAGGGTATTTTATTGAGTAAAGAAGGTGAAATGAATAATGGAGGAGAGGGCAAGTGGTAGGGAAAGACGATGAAAGAGATACAAGAGTTTGTGTACCTGAACGTTCTCTTTTCGAGGAATGAGAGAGTGGTCATACAAAAGCGAGTGTTATAAGGGAAAATATAGTGGCAAGGCAAGGTTGAGAAAGAAGCTCTTTACAGATGATTTTGAAAGGAGAATGAAAGTGTTCGACTCCTTTTGTAGAGAGTGGAGGTATGAAGGTGGAAGGAAAGTTGAGAGGTAAATAGAACAGAAGAGAGGCATGTAAATTGGACACTTGAGCTGGCAAGTAATGCACCTAATTACATATATTGTTAGAGGATAGACAAGGAGAACGAGTTTAAGGATTCTAAAAGAATGATCTAAATGCATGACGAGTAATTTCTGGAAGAGGAGGGAATAAAGTTTAATAGGGAGTCTTGGTAAAAGAAGGAGAACAGGAGCGGGAGTGGAAAGACGGATAATCGGAGAAAAATTTGTTTCAGAAGGAATAGGCTGCAAATAAGTGAAGTGAGAAGGATGCACTAGGTGGAGAGGAAAGTGTATGTGTTGCTCAAGAACGGCGGTATTTAGAAATTGAAATTGAAAGCAGAAGAGAAGGCGTCTAGTTTTGTCTGTTATGTCTATTTGTAGAACTCAGAGTTGAGTAATTAAAATAAAATTGAATTTTCCTAATCGCATCAATACGATCTATAACCGGAAGCGCAAGAAACTTTTTACAGTGATAAAGTGGATGAGATTCTTGGCAGAGTGGGCACCGTTATTTCATCTTCGCATAGGATGTTAGACGCTCAGAGGATCTTAAACTAAAATTCTTTGTTCTTGGCCTGCTTTATAAAAATTATTTGATCAGAGTCTGGCTTGTCAGCATCTATGCACTGCAGATATTAGCAATAATTTGATAAGAACTTACGAATTTCTTTAAACGTCGTTTCCCAGGCATCGAGATCAACTGTTTCCCACTCTCTTCTAATGATCGAATATAATTTTCAAGTTAAAATAGGCATCATGACCGTATCCGGGGATCCGTATCCTCATTTAGCGATTTTAATTCCAGAACATTGTTATTGGTATCTTCAATACGCAATCTCGTAATTCGCTTTCGAGACACCCAACGACTAGATTGCATGCGCAACCCCTTTAGTTAGCGCCTCGTCTAAATTGTGAAACTTTTGAATGTTGCTGAGTCCAGACTCACCATTCACCTGAGAAATAGCGGAATTTTACCCAAAATATGTAAAAGACGTGTCAAATTTCGAGAATTTGATAGCTTAAAGATTTGAAGTGAGTCTTTTGTCTGATAGAAGATTAGCAAGTTTAGTTAAGGAAGATGACTAGACTAGCAGTTCATCGCCCAAAGAACATTCGGTAGAAATAATGAAGGTTGACCAGTTTATTTGCAGATTTAGTTAAATAAATTCTTCAACTTCTAACATTACTAATAAATCTGTAGTTACAAATTCCGTTCATTAAGTCTCTTGAAACTTGTGAGCTTCGATGGCCATCTCGATTTTGGTTTGAATTTAATCATACTGTTCAAATATTTGGTCAAGTTTCGCTAATTCGATGGCCCCTAGCTTCTATCAACTTACTTTTTGCCGCAAACCGATTTTCAAATCCAGACAATCTTGTTTGGCGTCCGTTTTTTCTCCCAATGATCTACCGAAATTATGACTGTAAATACCGGAAATCGAAGCACCAAACGTAACTAAGAAACCGAAAATAACAATTAGTCTCACCGAATGAAGAGGAGTCTTTCCAGATACTCCACAGTTCTAGTTGTCCTTGCGTGTCCGTGTAGTCGATTTATTAGCTTGCGTAAAGAATTTGTCTGAATGTTTGAACAAATGTTGCACAGTTTAATTTCAGTTCAGTCACCATTTTTTCAGTTCAAAGTTCAAGTTTTATTTATAAAAAAAATTTTACAGTTTATACCCGGAGAGAAAGTTTAAGAAATTAATTCACGGAACTGCTCCTTAATCTTATTCTAGCTTTGGCGCAAGAACTAAGCTCTGGGAACCCTTGCTTTTAAAGCAGCGGCCGTTGCTTTAAATAAAGGGGTCCAAGATCATAGTTCTTGTGTCAAAGCTATAGTAAGATCAAGAAGCAGTCCCGTGAATTAGTCTCTTAAAATTAGTCTCCATGTAGGTAACCGATTATTTTCAGTGTTGATTAGAGTCCACTAACTGGATATTCGCATAATCGCACTGAACACTCCTTGACGCACATATTTAAAATATCTAGCAATAGAAAAATTACATGCAAAGTGATGATACAAAAAAATATTTATTTTAAGTTGCGCTGTGTTTGAGGATACAAAAATCGCAAAGGCTTAAGGTTCTGTAAAGTTCGCGACGGCGATCACATTGCAAATTTTCTAAATTTTCATGTATCTCAGATTATTCTCAAGATAATTCTAAATTTAGATTTTTTTAATTTCAAAAATCTGTTTCAGGTTTAGGTGTTCGAGGAGTATTCTTCTTTAGATAATCTTGAAAATATTGTCGGTTTGTATCGTGGTGGCTGAGAACAATCCCTTTTTGAAAAAACCCTGAAAATGTTGTCAGTTTTCACATACTATATATCTCACCGTGTTTAAGGTATTTCAAGATTTTGATTGCGTTTTAAATATAGAAAAAAATGTATTCCCTTTTCACTATATTCAGACAAGATAACAATAAATTTTTCCCCAATTTATAACTGACTGGACTAAAAAAACTTTTTTGTATTTCTAATTTTTAACTATGTTTGTTTAAATTCATTATAATAATTAGGCCAAAAATGTTGACTCTTGAAATTTGCGCCTACTTGAATTATTATTTATCATTGGTTTGTTAAAAATAATTTAACATTTAAAACAATTAATCAATTACTAATTTGTTGATGTTTAATTTGTTATTTTATTTTTGATAAACAGATAAAATTGATTTAGCTGTACCATTTTTAATGCCTTTGTCAGGATCATGGAACTTGACCAGTTTTGAATGTTTCCTCTTTTTGAATTTCACAATATTAAAACAAGCATTTGGCACATTATGTGCGGATACTATTCTCCTCAACAACTAACGACTTGAAATTGAAAAAAATTACAAACCCTTTAAATCTTGAAAATCCTATTCAAATTTTGTAAATCTTAAGAAATTTCTTTTTATGCCTCATGAAATATTATAAAATGATTTCAGATCTTTAAAATCCGCTTAAATTCATTAAAACTATAAAGTTGAATAATATTATTGAATATATTATATTAGTATTAATATTATTTAATAGTATACCCTATAAAATTCCATAAAAATGGTTATTTCCTGAAATCCTAGATTTATTGATATACCTCAAGAGTTTTTAAAATCCTAAGACTATTAGAATCTTTGAAGATCTTATTTATTCTATTCAGATCTTTTAAAAATCCCTTGGAATCTTTTTGAATATCTTAAAAACCTTATAGTTCCTATATAATTCTTTCGATCAAAATTTTTAAAATTTTTAGATGAAATAGTGTAAAAGGTTTTGGCGTAAAGTTTTTCTATAATACAAACTTTTGGAAAAAATTTAAGTAAGTTTAAAAAATACTGAGAAGTTTTGAAGCTATTGAAAAATAATGTAAGACTTCAAAAAATTAAAATAGTTTTTTATTTTAAGAAACTGATTTTCAGAGAATTTTTGAAAAGATTTCGAAGGATATCTAAAATTGTAAATGAATAATTGAAAAGCTTTTAGGTGAATTTTTTTTAAATTTTGCAAAATGAAAGAAAAACTTTCATGAAAAATTGGAATAGTTATAAAATATGAGAGGGTTAAACAATTTGAAAGAATTAAAAAATAATATTTTGAAGACTACTGGGAAATTTTTATATTAATTGTTGCTTTGAAAAATGTACTTTAAGAAAAAAGTTAAAAAAGATTTCAAAACAGTTCAAAAGATTTCCTTACATTTCGGAAAAGAGTAGAAAATTTTAGAGCTTAATGTTTCAATTTAATAAGAATAAAAAATTAAAAAATGGTGTAAATTTGAGAAATATTTAGAAAATCTAAGGAGATTGAAAGAAATTTGAATCAGTCAAGGATTTTAAAAATATAGATTTCTTTGAAGATTAAAATCAAAATTTTAGATGCCTATATAGAATTTTGAAAGGTTTCAGGTGAATAGATTTTTTTCCTACCGAACAATTTCTCAATTTATTGACTTTTTATGAAAGTGAAACTATTTGTTAAAAGATTAATATATTTTGTTTGTTGAAGTTGTGCTTTTGCTGCCAGGAGGAAACTTCTTACAATGTATGTTTTCTCACTGATGTTAGCTATTACCTTAATTAAATGTCAGGGTGTAAAACCTCGAATTACTTTGCGAAATTCTGTGCTCTCCAACTCAGAGTAAGAGCAGTTGTATCCCAACTGTTGTTTTACTGGTTTTAGGAGTCTCGACTACTTTTAAGTAGAGAAGATAGAAACGAACTTCTACACTCTAGAGTACTAATACTAGTTTTATTTAATGCCCAGGGATTCTACTAACCGGGAAACCTGAAAAACCCGGAAACTCCAGAAAATAGCCAGGAATTAAAATAAAACCTGGAATCAACCGGGAATTCAAATTCAAGTCGGTAATTTCGGTAGTTTCGGAGAATCAGAAGTTTTTAGAGGATGAAAAAAAGATAAAATATTAGGATGGGAAGTTGAAAAAGTGATGGCAAATCAGAGGAAAGGATTTTGGGGAAGTGAGGGGAAACGATAGTTGGGTAAGTAGGGGAAGTGAGCAGAAATGATGGAAGGAGAAGTAGGGAAAATTGGAGGTAGCAAAGTGATAGGAAGTGAGCAGAAATTATTCGAGGAGAAGTAGGGAAAATCGGAGGTAGCAAAGTGATGCGAGAGAAGTAGGGGAAGTAAGGAGAGTGGTAGAAGCGATTGAGAATAAGTGAAAGGAAAGCGAGGGATAAAGTAGTAGTGGATGTAGGAGAAATGGGATGATGCAGTAAGGGAATTGAGGAGGGCAATTTGGGAAAGTAATGTGAAATAAGATAAGAGGGAGTGAGAGTATTGGAAGTAAGAGTGAGAGATATGAGGGTGGGGAAATAAGGGTATGTGGAGTAAGAGAAGTGGGGAATGTAACGGAAGAAAAAATGAGGGATCTGTGAGTGAGGGGAAATGTGGGATGGAGAAGTAGTTTCAGAGAAGAAGTTTAAGTGTTGTGAGTTTGTCCGCCTATGTAATCATAAAATTTACGATTTTTCTGCACCATCAATTTTTTACAAACAATTTTTTTAATAATGAATTTTATTAGATAATAAAATTTATTGGTAAACGTTCGTAAACATTATAAATAAAGGAAATAAATTTTTTGGAAATGATTTTTTAATAATGTGAAATGAATAAATGATTAATGGGAAAATTCTTATCTTAAAAGATATTTAGACATTGTCAAAAGATTTGAAAATAATGAAAATCTTGAGAAGATGTCAAAACTTTTTAAACAAACTGTAGATTTTGTAAACTTTCGAAAACGAATAGAGATTCTAAAGAACAAACTTTCAATCCAACAAGATTGCAAAAGTTTAGAAATTTTTCTTATAAGTTTAGGTGATATTTAGAAGTTTCAAAAAAGTTGAAAAATAATTAAAGGCTTGAAAAGGTTTAAAGAAAAAAAAACCTTTTATTAAGATTCCTGGAAAAATTATGAAAGATTTTGTATTTTGAAAAATTAATTTTTAAAGGGCAGGTTTTAAGCAACTTTTTAATTTAAAAAGATTTTTCAACATTTTAGGATAAATTTGAGTTAGTTTCAAAGAAGTTTGAAAATTTTAGGAAAAATTTGGGTCAGTTCAAAAATTCTTTTCGTGGTAGGAATTTTACGCTTGTTAATAAAATAATTTAAAAATTAACTCTTTTTATGCACTAATTGTGAAGGGATTTTTTAAATCTAAATAACCTAAACAGGTAATCTACTGTAGTTTAAGTTTTTAGAAGTGTTGATTTCCTTCCTTAAATTATCCAAGAGCGCTAAAACAACTCCTAAAATAAATTCAAACACTTTTCGTGATTGGTGACGCTTCCTGCAATAATTTTGAAGTAATTTCATACCGTGTTAGTTTAATGAAAAAATCTTCTGTGGTTTCGATTTTCCGGAAATGTCGTTCTCATTGGCTACATTTTTAGGGATGTTAAAACAACCATATGAATAATTTCAAAATTCTTACTATCCCAATAGCTTAATGAATAAAACCTTCTGTGGTTATATGTTTTTACAAATATTGATTTTCTTCCTTTATTTTTTTTAACAACCCTATAAATAAATTCAAATAATTTCCCTGGTAAGGAATGCTTTATGTACTACTAATTTTGATGTAATACTTATCCCAATAGCTTAACGAAAAAATCTCCTGTGGTTTTGGTTTTTGGAAAATTTTGATTTCCTTTCGCTATTCTTTAAGGGATGTTAAAACTACCCTTTAAACATTTTTCAAACTGATTACGTCAAATTTTTAATTTATGAGTCTTCTGCAACATTAACTTTCTATATTGAAATTTCTAAATAAATAATTTTATTTCGTCATGAAATTTATTTCTAAATGTTTCTAAACATTATTGATACAAGAGAACATTTAAATTGTAATTAATTGTTTATTAATGAGAAATAATGGTGCTTTTAACATTTTAATACCATAATGCAATTTGTGAACTTTTTATATTTTTAAAGAGGAAAGGAAAATTAAATTATGCTTCCAAAACTTATTTTGAAGAATTCGAGAAAAGTTAAAAGCTATTTAATAATTGTAAAATATTTGAGAAGATTGATTTTTTTTTAATTTCTGGAAAAATTCTAAGTAGTTTAGGTTCTATTTTAAAAGAATAATTGTAAGTTTTTAAGATATCAAAATGTGTGAAAAAAAATGTGGAAGACTTTAAGACAGTTTTTGTAATTTTTCAGGAATAAAAATTTTTTAGGTTAACTAATTTTGCAAGGTGTCAAGTAAAAGAAAAATATTTTTCAAAATTCATGGGAAAATTGATAATGGTATTATAACGAAATCTAAGAGAAAATTCAAAAAATGTCACAAAACATTTTTAATTCATTCCTGCAATTTTTTTAAATTGTCTGAAAGATTTTTAAGCAAAATTGCCATATTACACAATTTTGGGCAAAAGTTTGAGTAAATTTAGGAGATATTCAAAAGTTTTAAAACAATTTAAAAATAATTAAAACTCGTAAAGATTTTTGAAGAATCTTGTAAGATTGCACGAGAATACAAAAAATTAGGTTCTTAGAAAAAACGTAAATAATTTTTTATTTAGAAACATAAATTTTAGGAGATTATTTAAGGAGAATTATTAAATTATTAAAGGAGAATCTGAAATATATTAAAGGCAATTATGTTTATTTTGCAGAATAAAAAAAAAACAGGAAAAGTCGTAATAATTCTTAAAGATTACAAGGTTTGAAAAGTCTGGCAAGATTTGAAATAATAATTTGGTTAATATTCGGGTACAAATTTGATACAATTTTTCATGTTGAAAAATGAAGTTTAAGAGAAAACGAAAAGAAGGGTTTTAATCATGTCAAACATTTTTCTAAAATTTCGAAAAAGAGTGTGGAGGATTTTAAATCAAAATGTTTTAATTTAGTAATATGAAATAATAAAACAAAATCGAGTATATTTAAGAAATATTTAGTAGAATCAACAGGATTTTCAAAAATTGCAAAACATAAAAAAATTCTAAAGCCAAAATCATAGCGAAATAATTTCAAGAGAATAAAGCAAAACTTTCTTAAAATTCTTGTTAAAATTTAGAAGATTGTAAGGAAAATTGTTCACATTTTGAATGATTTTTCTACATGTAGAGAAAAATTCGAGTCAGTCAAGAATAGTTTAAGGAATTTGAGACGTTTTAAATATTTCAGAAATATCCAACAACTTGAAAAAAATTCCTAAAATTTCTAAAATATTTGTTAACTTCTTCCATACTTCTACAGATCTTAAAAATCTTTTAAAAATATTTAAATATTTCCTAATATTTTGTAAAATCCTATAGAGCAGAAAAATATCTTTAAAATATTCTACATTATTTCCTGGCACATCATAATGATTCAGAAATATATATTTTTTAATTTCCTCAAGAAACTTATAAAAATTATTTTGATAGAAATTTCGAAACAAACTGATAATACTTATTTTCTTGTTCTCAATTCTCATAATTTAATTCCCACTGGAATTAAAGTGTTCAAAAATGTAAAGAAAGATGAATATTTATTTTAAACTTTTATATTAAATTGTTATAAATATTATTTTGTATTCATTAAGTCATTCAGTGTTACATCAAAAGATTGTTTTATTTATTTATAGAAATATTTGTTATTATTATTCGTATTGATGTTTAATGCGTCTAAATAATTATAGTTTTTTTTTTAACAATATTCCCTGAAATTTTTGTGTACAATATTTAGTGAATTATATCCGTGAAGTACTTTTTTTATCAGGAACGCAAAGCGAGTTTTAGGTCATCAAACATTTCTATTAACTCTGACAGTAAAACTCTGACGAGCCTTAAAACTTTCATGACTCAAGTCTTATTGGATCTGCGAGAGAGATAGATTAAATTTCAATTTTTTCACTCTTTGCGGTTAGATTGAAATTTTATGACAAAATACACGATTTAACTACGATCGTTGCAATGGTCATACAATTTAACTGAAGGTTTCCTTGAAATAGCGTAACGTAACAGCTTTCAAAAGAAAAACTCGAAACTTTTATACCGAGGAAAAGTTCTGAAGTAGTTCTTTGTTAAATATTATAAAAACATTTTCTAACATTGTGGGCGTTGCGAAAGTGTTCATGAAATGAAAATTATTTAGAAAAAATCTCTTATCAAATAGAACTCCCCCCCCCCCAAAAAAAATTTAAATAATCAAGTGAATATATTCTGTACATCGAGAAGAAAAAGACTGAATTCAAAGTAAAGCAAATAAAATTTTTCAACCGTTAAGACTTTCAGTTAGAAATTGTACAATTTTTAACGACTTAAATTTTAAATTACAAAATCACAATATTTTAATTTAAAACTGTTCATTATGGAACGAATTTAAATTAAAATTTCATTATTACGTATTAGTTTAAATAATATTCTTAATATTGAATCATTATGTTTGATTCAAAAAAATTTTAATTAAAAAAATTTCAAGGAAAATATTGATAAATATTTTAAAAAAAATTATTCTAGTTGAACTTCATTCAATTTTAAATTCAATAATCTTAAATGTCTTTAATTTAAAATTTCCAGCTTTTTAGTTTTCTTTTTAATTAAAACCAAATAATTTAAAACATGCAATGTTTAATTTCATGAATAATTTGAAAAATAAGTGAATAAATTGCGAAAACAAGTGAAAAAAGAGACAACATTTTTTAACGTGGACATTTAAATTGGAGTGAAAGTACAAGAAACGTATTACAAGTCACTAAAAGGCTTAAAATTAACGTTGTAAAGGTATATGCAATTTGTATATATTAATTGTAATGTTTATTTCGTTAAATTTGTTTTAGTTATTTAATGTTTTACAATAAAATGTAGTGAATATTCTGTTATGAATAAAAATTATTCTTATATGGAAGTAAAATTTTTTCAAAATCACATTGCAGTAGAATGAAAAATTATAAAATACATTGTAGCTAAGTAATTCTAAAATTGTCTCTAAAAAATTGTTAGCAACATATATTTCAAGAAAACTATCACCCTGTAGTAAATAAATAATAAAAGTTTGTCAAATGAGATTGTTCTATCGAATTAAAAGAAATATACAGTCTGTCAAGTTAAAGCGTGGGTGGCTTTACTCGCAGTCGGTAAGGTGTATCGACATGATTTTGGTGTCAAAATATTAAGAAGAGCTCC
>NC_046664.1:74066594-74103549 GCF_010883055.1 Belonocnema kinseyi | reverse complement strand
TTCTTAATATTTTGACACCAAAATCATGTCGATACACCTTACCGACTGCGAGTAAAGCCACCCACGCTTTAACTTGACAGACTGTATATATATATATATATTCGTTTGAAATGATTGAAAGCATGTTCCTTAATTAGTTATTTATATATTCTTTAAAAATTGTATCAACAGACGTTTCATTAAGAAATTTACACTTTAGTAAGAATAAAAATGATCAAAACGAAATTAGAGTTGAACAATCTAATTAAATTTTTTAATTAATATATAGCGACGTGCATTTGATAAAAACCTTTTTCTTCAACTTCTTGTATACAAAATTTCATTATCAAAATTGTTTTTGAAAAATGTTTGATTCCTAATTTTGAAATTAAAACATAGTCAATTTTTTGTTGTTGTAAAAATTTATTTTTGTGAAAGTTAAATTTTTCCAAAATTAAACAGCAGTAAAAATATAGACTTATCAAAAACATTTTAGTTAAATAATTTTAAAACTAGATGAATTTTTAACAAAATAGTTAAGTTCCCAAGCTGAGAACTCGAATGTTTCAGAAAACAATTCACTTTTAAACCAAAAATAAAGAATTTTTAACGAAAAATAGAATTATGTCCCCGTATAGGCAAATTTTTAACAAAATACATGATGTTTTCGCTTCTAAAATTTCAATTTTCAATAAAAATGGTATGCTCAACTGAATTTTTCAACTTTTTCACCAAAATGTTGAATTTTCAAGCCTAAATGATGAATTTTCGCCAAAAAAGTTAAATTTTCAATGCTAAAATAGAATTTTCAACAAAAAGTTAATTTACTTCAAGGAGTTGAAATTAGAACAAAAGTGATAAAATTTTCTACAAAAAAATGAGTTTCTAATGCCACATATCACAATAAATATTTATGCCAAAACTGATTTGACTTTAAAGTAAAAAAAAAACATTTCAATTCAAACCAAGGAGGCGAATTTTCAACAAAATAGTTGAATCCTTAAACAAAAACTGAATTTTGAACCAGTAGTTGTATTTTTAACCAAATGGGATGAACTTCCAACCTAGTCGATTAATTCTTTTACAAAAAAGGACGATTTTGCAACAAAATATGTACATTTTTAGCCAGACATAATCAATTTTTAATTTGATTATCAATGTTACACACAAAAAAAGGAATATTGACATTTTCAGCCAAGCAAATTAGTTCTCAATCAGAAAATGAATTTTTAGCAGAATAGTTAAACTTCCCACCCATAAGTTCATGAAAAAAGCAGATTAATTTTAAACATAAAAGATAAATTTTCAACTATTTACTTAAATTTTTAACTACAAAAGATGAATTTCTAACCCGAGAGTTGAATCTTTATCTGAAAAAGATAAATTTCCAACTAGAAATTTAATAGTTAAATTTTTAATTAAAAAATTGTTTTTGACCAAAAATGAAACAGGTTTTCAAAAAAGAATTTACATATTCAAAGAAATAATTAAAATTTCAACTAAATGCTCGTCTGTTTCGTTGAACCAGACAAATTCCAAATCCAAAATTTAATAATGGTCTTTTCAACCGAAAAGAATGAGTTTGTAACCAAGAATATATATTTAGATATAAAAATAAATCGTGAAAGAAGTTAAATTTATTAAAAACATGGAAAAAATGGATTCTCTTTCTACTTTGTGAAGTCTGAAATACACTAAACTCTCGAATTGAGTAACTTGGATTAACGCGTTCCTAGAATCTCAGTCCTCAGAATTTTTTTATGCAAGGACCGTCAGACCGAAAGAGAGATGGAGCTCAGTCATGCGTGACCAACAGTAGCGTAGCGACAAAGCATTTGTCCAAATCCATCAGAAATGGTCTAATGGCCCTGACTTTTTTATGTTTACTTTCCTTGTATTTGCGACAAAGGTCACTACAAACGATGCCCAAACCAGTGCATGAATCCAGGTTTCAGTGCAGATTTTAAATCTTACAAGATTAATATTTAACTGTTCTGTTACAGAGCCATCAAAAAGGAGGGGAGTCTGTCTGTTGGTCAAGTTCGTAAGCCAGTCATTTTGGATACAAATACAAAAGGTGAACGCATTTTGAAAATTATTGAGCCTACTTTTTTCGAAATTAAAAAATTCTCAGTAACATTATTGACAGTGATTGGAAATTTGAACATTTTCTCCTGATTACTTTTTTCGATAAAAAAAATTACGAGAGTTATAGGATTTGAAAAATCAAAAAACTAAATGAAAATGAACATTTCAAGCTAAACAGTGCGCTCTATGAAAACAATTCAAGATAAAAACACGTTACTTTTTAAAGGCCCTACAAAATTATTATAAAAACTTTTTGAACTTTTTTTGAAAAATTATGAATTACAATTTTGATGCCACAAAAATAATAAAAAATTCAAGTTTTTTGTCAAACTAAACAAGATACAACAAAATCTGATACAACAGAATCTGTAGCTTTTCTTATAATCGAGAAAAGTAATATTGACCATGAAAGAAATGTAATCGTTTGTATCAAATCATGGTAGCTGAGAATAATAACTAGTGGAAAATAAGGAGCAAATATTACATTAATCATGAAAAATAAAATTGGTAGATTATTTTGTAGTATCTAAACAGGCAGTTCCAGCCCGAGGTGCAGAGTTAAATATAATATACATTTAACATAATATTGTTGAAGATAAAATCGAGTGCGAAGCACGAAATACGTTATGAGAATTTATTCGTTAAAGCCAAAGGAGCTTTAACAAATGTGAATGCACAATCTCCATTTTACAGTTGTCGATTGGTTGACCTTTATTTTAAAAAATCTGCGCACGAATGTGGAAGAAATAGAAAGACTGGGCCTGAAGCGTGAGATAAATACATTAACAAGCGCGAAGCGCGAGAAGCGACAGTCGCGCGACCTATGCGCGCTGAAACTTGCAGGAAAAGCGCGTGGCGAGAATGTGCCCGCAAAGCGGGTAGATTTTTTTTTGTTATTTATATATTTTATTATTACTTATATCCTAGTTTTTACAAATATCAGTGAAAAGCGTCTCGTAATATAGAGACGCTTTCTAATTTGTTATTCATACAACATATGACCACCCGTGACAGTTGCACAAGTCATATGAATCTTTGTTATTTTCGAAATACCCTTCCAACTTCCAAGATTTCTCATAAATTTCTTCCAGTTTACCAAATTTTTTCTCCAAAGAAAAAGTCAATCGCAAGGATAAAAATCTTGCATAATTTACGAGCGTGTATCATATCCGATTTTGCAGAATGCGCTTTGGGCTGGCAGGAGAAGAGCAGCCGTAGATGAAAAGGAGGAAGTGTCGGGACGAAGGGTGTAGGGTGAAGGGTGGTTGGAAGCTTTGAAACTTTAGTCAGAAAAATAGCTGCGATTTGTCATCCTTTACGGCTGGATAGCACGAAGAAAGATCGCGATGCGACGGTCCTCGAAAGAAATTAAAGCGTGAAACTGACGGTTCACTTGAGAGAAAGAACCGCATCTGCTTTAACGACTATTTCCTAACCTTTTGGCGCTACTTTTAGTATTGTTCTCAACAAACTGTCCGTTGCAGCGAAAGTGAAGTCCTTCTATGCACAAATGTCTCTTTTGTTATCTGCATTTTTTAAAAACTGAGGTTTTCATAATCTTATTAAAATTTAATAATCGGTTACCGAAGTTGAGATTAGCAGGGGAGCGTCGTACAGTCTGGGACATTGTATGGGCTCGGACACTGTATATGTTGGAGCACCTAATCGGTTGGGACACTGTATAGGTAGGGACACTATATAGGTTGAGTTACTGTATAGGTTTGGAAATTGTATAGGTTCGGAGTCTGTATAGGTTAGGACACTGCAAAGGATGAGACACAGTATAGCTTGGGCCAATGTTTAGGTTGGTGTACTGTATAGGTTAGGTCACAGTCT
Organism: Belonocnema kinseyi; assembly: GCF_010883055.1. NCBI lineage: Eukaryota > Metazoa > Arthropoda > Insecta > Hymenoptera > Cynipidae > Belonocnema > Belonocnema kinseyi. The sequence goes on along the minus strand of NC_046664.1, from coordinate 74,099,646 downwards.
AAGTTGGGAGACTGTATAAGTTGGGACACTGTTTAGCTTGGGACACGGTATATGTTGGAACACTTTATCGGTTGGGACCCTGTATAGGTAGGGACACAATATAGGTTGAGTCACTGTATAGGTTTGGACATTGTATAGGTTAGAAGACTGTATAGGTTAGGACACTGTATAGGTTAGGACGATGCAAAAAATGAGACACAGTATAGGTTGGGATCATGTTTAGATTGGGTCACTGTATAGGTTGGGGCACTATATAGTTTGGGACATAGTATAGGTTGGGACAATGTTTAGATTGGGTTACTGTATAGGTTAGGACACTGTATAGGTTAGGTCTCTGTCTAAGTTGGGAGACTGTATAAGTTGGGAAACTGTTTAGGTTGGGACACTGTATATATTGAAACACTTTATCGATTGGGACCCTGTATAGGTTGGGACACTATATAGGTTGAGTCACTGTGTAGGTTTGGACATTGTATAGGTTAGAAGACTGTATAGTTTAGGACACTGTATAGGTTAGGACATTGCAAAGGATGAGACAGTATAGTTTGGGACAATGTATAGGTTAGGTCATTGTCTAAGTTGGGAGATTGTATAAGTTGGCTCACTGTATAAGTTGGGAAACTATATAAGTTGAGACACTGTTTAGGTTGGTACACTGTATAGGTTAGATCACTGTCTGAGTTGGGAGACTGTATAAGTTGGGACACTGTTTAGTTTGGGACACTGTATATGTTGGAGCATTTATCGCTTAAGACACTGTATAGGTAGGGACACTATATAGGTTGAGTCACTGTATAGGTTTGGCATTGTATAAGTTAAAAGACTGTATAGGTTAGGGCACTGTATAGGTTAGGACACTGCAAAGGATGAGACACAGTATAGGTTGGGCCAATGTTTAGGTTGGTTCACTGTACAGGTTTGGACATTGTATAGGTTAGAAGACTGCATAGGTTAGGACACTGTATAGGTTAGGGCACTGTATAGGTTAAGACACTGAAAAGGATGAGACACAGTATAGGTTGGGACAATGATTAGGTTGAGTCAATGTATAGGTTGGGGCACTATATAGTTTGGGACACAGTATGGGTTAGGACAATGTATAGGTTAGGTCATTGTATAAGTAGGGAGACTGTATGAGTTGGGACACTGTATACGTTGGGACACTGTACCATATATGTTGAGACAGCGCGTTTTCTCCATGTTTTTTGTTCTGGTGCCACCTGTTAATGCTGTCGATCATCAGTATTAATATATATTAATACTAATATGCGACAAAAATAACATGTGACACCAGTGCAATTATTAGAGAAAAACGTGCTATCCTAAACTATACAGTGTGCCAACCTATACGGCACTTCTCTACTTGTCTTAGAGGTTTTTACGGACGATTGTTAAAAATTGGACCGTTTTAAACAATTTGATTTAAAAAGACGCCCGAACCGCCTAAGATGCATTGAAAAACCACGTTACACAGTTAGGGGGAGTGGGTTTGTGACCCATCTATATTACTTTTTTAAAGAAATATATAATAGAAACCAAAAAGAAAATCCAACTTTTTTCCATGAAAGTTGATTCTTTTTAATTAAAGAGTCTACTGTTATATTTTTGGTTCAGAATTTTCACTTTTTGTTCAATCTTCTACTACTTGGTTAAAGATTGCATTATTTAGTTTAAAATACATTTTCTTTCGTCAAAAATTTATTTTATCAACTAAAAATTTAACCAATGTCATTTTTTCGCCGAAAGTTAAAAGTTTTTAGGTGCAAATTTAAATATTAAATTTTTTATTTAGAATTAATCTTTTCGTTTGAAAATCTGACTACATAGATAAAAGTAGAATTGCTTTGTTAAAAATTCATTTTGTTGATTGAAGATTTAGATAGATTAACTAGATAACTTAGATTTAGATTTAACTACTTTTTTAAATGGGTCGTTTTCAGTTCAAAATTCAACAATTGGATTGGAATTGATATATCTTATTGTCAATTTGTCTTTTTTAATAGAAAATTATTCTTCTTGATTGCAAATTTAACTACGTGACTGGAAGTTAATATATTTTGTTAAAAATTTATTTTATTAGTTAAAGATCCAACTCTTTGGTTTAAAATTTTACTATTTTGTTGAAAATTTATATATTTTATTTAAAATTTTCTTTAATTATGAAAAATCCAGATTCTCAATAAAAAACTGTTCCATTTAGTTAAGAATTTAACTACAAAGTTAAGATTTGAATTGCTTAATGAATAATTAATTTTATTCGTTGAAGTTTTAACTATTTTCTTTAAATTTAGTTTTCTAATAGTTCAAAATTAATTTTTTGCAACTAAGACTTTGTCTACTTCATTATTTATTAAAAATAGATCAATAGATTTATTTTTAGTTAAAAATTGAAGAATTTTATTGAAATTAATATATTTTGTTGTCAATTAATCTTTTTTGGTAAAAAATTAATCTTCTTATTTAAAAATTCAACTTCTTGGTTAACAGCTAAACTACTTTGTAAAAAAATCTTCTATTTGGTTGAATGTTGAGCTATTACGTTGATTTTTTTGTCACAAATTCATAAATGTAGTGAAAAATTAGTTTCTTCTAAGAATTTTTCTATTTTATTATTTATTGAGAATAGAATAATAGATCGTTTTTAGTTAAAAATTCAAGATTTTGTTCAAGTTAATATATTTTGTTGTAAATTTATATTTATTTTTTAAAATGTAATCTTTTTAATTCAACTTCTTGGCTGAAGGTTGAACTACTTCGTTAAAAATTTTTCAGTTTTATTGAGTCTTGAGCTATTTTGTTGATTTTTCTTTTAATCCTTGAATTTAGTGAAAAATAAACTTTTTTGCTTGAAAAGTTATTAATTTTGTAGACACCTAGTTTTTTGACAATTTTTTTTTACTAAAAATTTAACTACTTTATTTTTTTTTAATTGGTTGTTTTTAGTTGAAAATTTGTTCATTAAAATTTGCATTAAGAATTTATCTTTTTTGGTTGATAATTTAAGCATTTCATTATTGGTGGAAAATTGATCGATTTTATTTGAAAATTCAACAACTATGTTAAAAATTCGTGCATTTTGTTGTAAATTCTTTTTTTTTTTTTTAAATATTCTTAACGGTTGAAAACTCAAATACTTTCTTTAATGGGAACTAATTGATTAGAAAGTTATTTTATTATTTAAAGACCCGTCTTTGTATTGAAATTTTTTATTTTTTGTTGGTGGTCGAAGAACAAGTTTTTCAAGGATAAATCGAGCTATTTAATTATTGTTTAAAGTTTGATCGTTTTCAAGCGAAAATTTCATAACTTGGTTGAAAACTTATGTTCAAAAAATTTTTAATTGGAAATTTTTGTAGAAATTTAATCTTCTTGGTTGAAAATTCATTTACTTTGTTTAAAGTTAAACTAATATAGTTCAATATTAATTTCATCATTTGATTCGACAATTTGATCCTGGTTGCAAATTCGTTCGTGATTTTGTTAAAAACAAATTTTTTAACCGAAACTTAAGCTATTACATTTTTGGTTAAAAACTGATCTTTTCAATGTAAAATTCAACTTTTTGTTTGAAAATTAACTTTTTTTGAAAAAATTGTATTTTTTGCTTGAAAATTTTACTATTTTTCTAGAAAATGAAACTGTTTGCTTGAAACAAAGTTTTTGGTATAAAATTCATGTTTTTGGATTTTCGGGTATCTTAGTGTTAGTCATTATACATTTTTAAACAATAAATAAATAACCAAAATGAAAACATTTAATCTTGAAATTTATAAACTGTGTAAAAGCATTAATGGAATACCACTCATTTGCGATATGATATGATGATAAGTTGTTTAAACAAATAAATATTTTTCAAGCAATGAGAAGTGACTTCGAATGAGGCTGAGAGTTAGAGATTTAAAAAAAAACTGGCGATAAAGTACGTTTTTCCAGCTTTTTCATTTAAAATGTAAGATGCAAACAATTGTAAATTGTTTAGATCATAAAAAAACAATTTAAATAAAGATATACAGTCTACAAGTTCTTCACATAGATCATTTCATTCATACAATGCCCTATATTCAAGGTAAAACTACATACAATCTTTTTATTCATCCATTCATGAGGATTTATGAAAAGAAAATTGAAAACAGTAACAATTAATGGCAATATTTCACATATTCTTTCTGGCCCTTGCATGGGGTGGTTTTTTTGGGCAACGTGAAAGGGGCTCAGGAGAACTGAAATAAAAAATTAATGATGGATATGTGTTCCTTAAAGAATTTTCACGAGATCATGAAAGTACTGTAACGCTACAATACATAATGTTGTAGTTTCCAAATGTTGGCATTGGCCTTGTTTCTGGCAAAAAAAAAATTATTTAATTTTCTGACGAAACCAAAACTTTTGTTAATTCGAGGAATACAGAGGATTCAGAGGATTCATGGAATTCGCAGAATTCAACAAATTCAAGGAATTTATGAAATTAACGGAATTCAAGAAAATCGGGGAATTAAAAAAAATAGGGAATTCAAAAAATCAGGGAATTCAAAAAAATGAAGGAATTCAAGAAAATCAGGGAATTTACGGAATTCACGGAGTTCATGATAATCAGGAAATTCACGTGATTTACGGAAATCATGGAATCTAAAAAATTCACGAAAATCAAGGAGTAAACGGAATTTAAAGAATGTATGGTACCGAAAATTTTAAGGGCCTGACGGAATTATTAATATTCAAGAAACTTAAGGAATAATGGACTTCACGGAGTTTATGGAATTGGAGAATTGATAGAATTTACGAAATTTAGGGAAATAATGGAATTCATGGAATTCATGGAATTCATAGAATACATGGGATTTATGAAAATGGCGGAATTTATAGAATTCATGGAATTCACGGAATTCAAGCAATTCGCGAAATTTAAGTAAATCGTGGAATCACAAGAAAATAATGGAATTTATGGTATTCACGAAACAAAAGGAATTAATAACATTCAATAAGATAATGAAATTTAATAAAATAACGGAATTCACTAGATGCATAGAATATGTGGAATCACACGGATTACCAAAATTCCATAAATTCCGTAAATTCCTTGAATTCATTTGATTCCATCAATTCGACAAATTCTGTAAATTCTGTAAATTCCTTGAATTCCGTGAATGTCATGAATTCTGTCAATTCCTTGAATTCGATGAATCCCTCGAATTCCCTAAATTTCCGCGAATTCCTTGAATTCCGCGAAATCCATGAATATTATGAATTCCATGCGTTCCGTGAATTCCATAAATTAGGCGTATTGGGTGGATTACGTAAATTGCATGAATTTAGTGAATTGCATAAATTCCGCGAATTCCATAAATTCCATGAATTTCGCTAATTCCATAAATTCCATCAATTAGTGAACTCCATAAATTCGTTGAATTTCGCGAATTTAACAAATTAAGCTAATTCCGTGATTGCTATACGTGCCCTGAATTCCTTCAATTTCATGAATTCCCCGTATCCCTGGAATTCCGTGACTTCCATTAATTGCATGAAGTTCACAAATGCCATAAAATAAAAAATTCCTGTCATTAAATGCATTTCGCAAATTCCGCAAATTTCGCGAATTCCAAGAATTCCACGGATTTCGTGAATTCCTTCATTTCCACAAAGTCCGTGAATTCCATGATTTCCATGAATTTAATTAATTCCTTAAGTTCCCTAAATTTCGTGAATTCCTTAATTTACATGAATCCATTTAATTTCTTGAATTCCATGAATCCTATAAATTCCTTATATGCATTGAATACCACGAATTCAGTGAATTGAATAAATTCCATGAATTCCGCAAATTCACTAAATTCCTTCATTTTCGTGATTTCTGTGAATTTCGCGAATTCTGTAAATTGTATGAATTTTTTCAATTTTGGGCGTAAAATGAATTCCCTGAATTCCTTTCATTTCGTAAAATCCGTGATTAAAGTTAATTATTCGAATTCCTTGAATTCCGTGAATTCCATGAATATCATGAATTCCATATGTAGCGTGAATTCCATAAATTAGGCTATTGAGCAGATTCCATAAATTCCATGAATTTCATGACTTGAAAAAATTTCGCGAATTCCATGAATTCCATCAATTTCGTGAATTCCCCGTATTTTTGGAACCCCGTGAATTTCATGAATTCTAACAATTTTGAAAATTCCTTTCATTCCATAAATTTCTCGAATTCCATGATTATCGTAAATTTCCTTCAAGTATTTGAATACCATGAATTGTACGAATTCCATAAATTTCGTGAGGTTCATCAATTCCATGGATTCTGCGAATTTTGTGACATCTGTGAACTTCATAAATCCTACGAATTCCACAGATTTCGGGAATTCCTTCATTTCCATAAAGTCTGTAAATTTCATGAATTTCGTGAAGTATATGAATTTCTCAGAGTTAATTATATCCATGATTAGATTGTGCGCAATGTTCGTCTTAAAAAACGCTCTAATGCATGTATTGGAATGCTGGATGGTCCCTTCACGATTTACAACACTTAAAATACATGTATTGCAATTTCGTCATTCGAATAGCATATTTGAAATTTTACCTCACGCTTGTATAGTGAAAGCCTTGTAGAATTATTTTAGAATTCCAAACATTTTTAACAGTATGGAACGTAATTTACATAAATGCAATATTCAAAAGAAAATGTTAATCACTTATTTTGGCAACCTAACAAAACTGGAATTTTTCGCTAAGAAAATTCGAACTTTTTGCTTATTTAGGCTATCCTAATATTTACCCCCTTGAAATCAGAACCCTTAGTTTTTGGCCACTTCTTGGCATTCCTGGCCCACTGTGACTCTTCAAAAAATGGTATACTCTTTCATAGTATCCTCTCCAACCTTTTGTAATAAACAAGTTCTCTTTTGAAATTCAATTACCCCTTGGAGGGCCAACTAAAGAGGATACGCTAAGAGGATAATTTTAATTTGGAGAAAAACGGGAGGATTGTAACTTTACAAGATAATTGAGCTCCTCTACTTTTCCGCTTTAGTAGTTGGGAGCTAATCAGAGGCATAGGAAACCAGGGAAGGTTGCGGACGCGACTCCTTATCCCAGTTCCCGGCTCATGAAAATTTACGTCACACTAGAACGGTTCGTTTTACTTTGCCTCTAAATCAAAGAGAGCAGCGGCAGCATAACGGGGAACCCAGATGGAACATACCCCTGTTAAATGCAGCACCCATTATGGTTCACGCCTCCTGTGGACTGCGGATGGGGTATAATATTCTATATATGCATATATATGTATGTTGCTGTGTGTATGTATAGGTATCTGCGATTGCGATAGTTCTCGTTTATGCCAAGGCCGATTGGCGCAATAAGGGAAACAATAGTGCTTGCGAGCACGCAAACTTTGTAAACGGGTAACTTTGCCTCGAAAGCTTCCTTATCTCCTCGACGCTGCAGTTATTTAAACTCTCGTATCTCACCCACTCTTGCTGTCTTCGATCCCCCCCTTTTCGTGTATAACTCCTTCCTCTTATTATCATAAGGGAGAGCATTAGATAGGGCACGATTTCAATGCTGCAAAACTTCACTCTTCAATATTCCGACAGTTTCCGGCAATCATTTAAAATATCTTCTCTCGCTAAATTTGATTGTGTAAAATATATCTGATTGTCAGTTCACTTCTACTAATTTCTGTAGCTAGAATTGAGTCACTGACAATGAGTTAAATTGTATTGAGTAGATTAGTAAAACGGAAATTACTCATTCGAATCAGTTATATGTACATGCACTGATATAACTGATTGATTAGTTATACTTGTATTAAAGAAAGCAGTTGATTTTAAGAGGTTATGTTCAAAATATATTCACGTACTATTTTTACATGGGAAATTGTTAAATCCACTTACATAAATTAATCTAGAACATTCTTAATTTGTGTCCAATTGAAAGATTTCATCAAGATAATTTGTAAATTTGGATAAAACATAATAAAGTTACACTGTTAAAAATTTCATTTGGAAACTGCCACTACATGTATTGGAAGTTTATTTCCGAAACGTAAGGTAAAACTGCAATGCACAATGTTGTAGTTTCGAATAACTGAATGCAAGGAATTTACTGCATTCTAGGAATTTACTAAATTCAAGGAATTTACTGAATTTATATAACGCCTGGAAATCACGGATTTTATGGAATTCATGGGCTTCACGAGATTCACGGAATTCTTGGAATTCACGCTATGCACTAAATACAAGAAATTTACGAGATTGATAGGATTTATGGAATTTACGGAATTCATGAAATTGACAGAATTCAAAGAGTTAAAGAAATTCACAGAATTCTTTAAATTCATGGATTTGATCGAATTCACGGAGTTCAAGATAATCAGGGAATTCACGAAATTCGCCCAATTTACGATATTCACGCAATTAATTGAATTAACAGAATTCATGCAATATATTAAATTCATTGAATTCACAGAATTTAAGCAATTTGTGAATGGAAGGAATTCACGTAATCAAAATATTCACGGAAATTAGGAAATTCATGGAGCACATAGAATTCATGGAAGTCACGGAATACTTGGATTTCCATGAATTCATGAAATTCATGGAATTCACTAAATTTATGAACTCATAAAATTCAATGAGTTAATGAAATTCAATGAAATTACGGAATTCAAAAAATGTATGGAATGCATCTAATTCCAAAAATTCTTTGAATTCCGTGAATTGCGCGAATTCCGTGAATTCCAGGTGTTATATGAATTCAGTCAATTCCGTGATAACAGTAAATTCCGAGAATTCCTTAAATTCCGTGAATTCCATGAATTTAGTGAATTCCATGAATACAACGTATTCTGTGAATTCTGCGAGTTCCATAAATTAAGCATATATTGTGAATTCCGGTTGTCATGAGTTCCGAGAATTCTTTCATTTCTATGAATTCTGGTAATTCGGTTAACTTCTTGAATTCCGTGAATTGCGTGAATTCCGTGACTTTCTTGAACTCCATAAATTCCGTTATTACAGTCCATTTCGCGAATTCCTTGAATTCTGTGAATTCCTTGAGTACCATGAATTCTGTGAATTTGGTGAATTCCGTAAATGATGCGTATTTTTCGAATTACGTAAGTTCCATAAATTAAGCACATACAGCGAATTCCACAAAATTCCATGGATTTGGTCAATTCCGTAAATTCGATCAATTTCATGAATTTCTTGATTTTAGTGAACTCCTCGAATTCCTTCAGTTAAATTTAATCCTTCAATTCAATTAATTTCATGAATTCCTTCAATTCGTTTAATTCCATAAATTCTGACAATTCTATGCATTCCTTGAATATCTTGAATTCCATACATTTCGTGCATTTCATAAATATCGTGAGTTTCTTGAATTTCATGAATTTTTCAAACTCCGTGACTTCTGTGAACTTTATAAATTCCTTCATTTCCATGAATTCTGTTAATTCCATGAATTTTATGAATTTCGTGAATTTATCAAATTTCGTGAATTCCTTGAATTCGGTAAGCTTTGTGAATTCCTTGAATTCCATTAATTTCATAATTTTCTTGTGCAGAATTTTCGTCTTACAAACGCTCTAATACATGTATTGGAATGCTGAACGACGACTTCACGATTTGCAACATTTACAAAACATATATTGCAATTTCGTAATTCCAATACCATGGTTGCATTCTTACCTTACATTGTATTGCAGAATTCTGGCAGGTGTGTTGTAGAATTCCAAACATTTTTAACAGTGTACGCTTTGAACTTATGGATCTCTTAAATAAATGGCATATTTTTGAAAATGATCTAAGTTTTGGAATTTTGGTCTAATTGAAAAATTTTATGAACATAGTATTGAAACATATTTTATATTAACTAGAAATTTGGATTCATATTTCTTAATCTATCAAAAAATATATTTTGTTTCGATTTTTTGAAATGTTTGAAAATGTATGAAAGCATATACCTTTTTTAATTTTCATAGAAATTTAAAATATCATTGGGATAATTTGCAAGTCTTTTCGTCGTGTACCAAAAACTGTGACAAAAATATGCAAAACGCTTTGTTTTAAATTTTTAAAAAGTTCTAACTTTTTACATTTTGGTCTAATTGAAAAATTTAACTAAGATAGTTTCTAAATATATTTGATATATAGTAAGAAAAATATTTTTAAATTTTGAAAATGATTAATTTTTTTTTATTTTGGTTGGAAATATCTGGTTAATGAACTTATGCGTGGCTACCACAATCAAGTAAGCATACATACATACATGCAGACAGATATATTCTGACAAAATTGTTTGATTTTGATGAATGAGAATATAAAAAAATGCAGAAAATCGGAAAATCGGTGGAGTCACATTGATCCCAAAAGACCTTTAAGGGCTGATTAACTGTCAAAATGCTAATTCGTTTTGTGTATAAAGGTTCAATTAAAAATTTGTACAGTCATATAACCTTTTAATTCTTTTTATACATCATTCTCGCAGATGCTTAATGATAGCAATTCCTCACAAAATACTTGGCAATTAAATTTGTCGAAATTTGTCATTTTTCATTTAATAAGACAATTGTAAAAAAAGTATATTCATATGTATGCTATACAAAAATGTATTTGGATTTCGTACTTTTAAAAAATTTTATTTAAATTTTTTCAATGCCTTCGAGCTGCCTAATCAATTTAAGAAATTCAAAATAGGTGTTCAAAACAAGTATGGTAATGAAAATTAATAATAATCATAACCTGGACAAGAATGTCTATAACTTGTATTTATTGAAATTTAGTTTATGAGATATAAGTTAGTTTTGAAAATTCAAGAAACATAAACAATTACTTACTCTATAAATCTGAATCAGTGAACTTCACTGATTGTCAGTGAAAGTTCACTGATTCAAATAACCAGAAATGGGTCACTAACAATCAGTGAAAGGATACTTAGTGATTCAGTGCAATAACCACTTTTGAGGATTGTCAGCACTGCACCATGTCAATTTAGCATATAATAAAATAATATTTCAGTACATTCAATCAAAGAATCATAGTAAAATCTTAAAGTCCATAAATATGGTCAAATATTAAAAAAGGTGAAAAGTTTAGATTTTTTTAAATGATAAACAATCCACATATTACTTTAATTTCAAGATTAGACTGTCATGTGCAAATCCGATGAGTAAGCACTTCTTATATGAGTTAGAGCACTCTCTAAATTTGAAATAGTAAAATATAACTGATTATCAGTTAAATTCCTGTGTCTGAAACAGGATCTTTGATAAAAATGTTGTTTAATTTGTCCATAATTATATCTAATAATAGAAAAAAATATCATAAACAATAATAAAACACATTCCATGTGTCAGTAAAAATATTGCATACAAAGCACCAATGTTCACTGCAATTGTTTCAATAAGAAATCTTCATTTATGTTTGTCATAAGAGTAATAAGTTCGTAATCAAATAATGTTAATTTTTTTCTAAAGAATAAGTAATAAAACTGTGTTCCTTTCAATCTGTTTACCAATCACCAATTTGGAGGACTTCAAAAAGCCATTATAAAATAAAATAAATCCTTCATACTTCAAGCGAAAATATAGAAAATCTGACATATCGGGAAAAATTCCTGATATCATTTTATCGGATTTGAATATTTTTTTCATGGAAGAGCGGAAAGCTTTTCACGAAAGCAGCCCCAATGGATTTGGCGAGAAAAATTATACCCCAAAATGATATATTTATACTTATAGTTTAAATATTATTTGCATCATCAAATCCTCAGATGAAGTAAAAAAATCCGAATTCGCACTAGTGTGCCATTAATGGATGCTGTGATAAAGTGTGCCTTTTGAAGATTAAAATAATCTTGTATGAATATATCAAAAGTGAAGTAATTAAATTCAAAGATGCTGATGGCATTCTGAGAATATGCATATAACGTCAAATTGTTCCCTGAATGTACAATATTGCATGAGGTACAACCTATGCTTCATGGTCTCTGTCCTTTAGTGACGACCTGACAAATTCGAGATTCGTTATCCGAAATAATTGATCCATGTCCTTAATACACATTGATGTCGATAAATTCATCACGGAGTTAATAATCTAGTATCTATAGCCTGATAGTTCTTGCCTCACAAGCAGTGTTCTGATTGAAGTGAGTAGTTCGTCATCTCAGCATTTATTGATGGTTTAAATTGATTTTATAGATATAGTAATAATATTGTCCTGTTATCAGAGTTTCCTTGATGTTTTCTAAAGCTTTATTAAATATAGCAAGTTTACTTTTTAATCTTGTGGTATTTTAATCAACGGATTGAACGGTTCGTTGATGGGTTTGAAGCTGGAAGTAGTTTGGCTGACGCTTCTAATCGAAGCGTTAGCCAGTGCAATAGACAGGTGAATGCTGCGTATTCCTGACGGGTCATCAGGTACTTTCCTCTCAAGCGTATTATCTGTCGGATAAGCGATTATTTCTAGGAAAATTTATAGTCTCAATCTGCCAGGTCCAGTCTTGGTAGGCAATTATAAAATTAGTTCACAAAATAGACCAGTATGCAGAAATTTCTCTCTGGAAATGCACATGCTAAAATATGGTTGCATCAACCATTATTTCCCGGAATGGTAAAACTTGTGGCTTTAGCTGAGTGTAATTCGAAATTGCAAGATTAGATATAACTGTAACTGCACAACTGCACACAATCAAACCCAAAATGTACTTTGAATTTAAATTTAAATTTAAAGCTGAAATATGAAAATGCAGTGAAAGTTCAATTACTATCAAATCAAACAATTTCTAAATAGAAACTTTCAATAAAGTTTTTCTGTTCCGAATATTGTTTTAAAAAAATGTTTCAAAATTTCAACAAAAAAAAAAACTAGTGGAATTTTTGTCTGTGAAAACGATTTTCGGGAAAGATTTGGGGAATATATTACACTTTTAAAAATTTTATAATTTGTATTAATTTTTGTCGCAAAAGATGATGTTTACTGAAAAAAGATAGGTTTTTAGATTAATAAATATCTTTAAATTTTTCTTTTATTGAAACAATTCCTCCTTCTTCTCCTTTTCCCCTTTTATCAATAATATTCTTTTTTCTCCCTTTCCTTGTTTCAAGATTAAATCGGAATAAAGCCTCATATTGTATGTGTGGTTCATAATGCATCTCTATTGGTTCAAAATTTAATTATTTTGTTGAAAATTCAACTATTTTGTTATAAAGTCATCTTTTTCTTTGAAAATTCATATTTTTTGGTTAAACATTCATTTTTACTAAAGGCTTACTATTAAGTTTTGGTTTCTAACTTACCTCTTTTGTTTAAAAATTTTACTATTTGGTTAAAAAATTAATTATGTTGTCGAAAATTAAGCTATTTTGTTAAAAACTTAGCTTTTTTGTTTACAATTTCATATTTTTAAAAAAATTTCATTGTTTTTTAATCGAAGAAAAGTGGATTATTAATAATAATAGACATAATTTATCTTCTGGTTAATAATTCTACTGCATAATTAGAGAACAATTAAAATTATTTTGTTCAAAATTGAAGTTTTTATTTGAAAATTCGTATTTTTTGGTTCGAAGTTAGTTCTTTCTAATTTGAAGATCAAATACTATGTTTTTGGTTCACAGCTTATCTCTTTTGATTAAAAATTCTATTATTTCTTTAAGAATTTAATTATTTTGTTAAAAATTAAACTATTTTATTAAATAGTCGTCTTGTTTGTTTGGGAATTCATATTTTTGTTTATAAGTTAATTTTTGTAGGTGAATGATTCTATTTTTGGTTCCTAATTCATTTCCTTTGTTTATATTCTACTATATGATTAACAATTTGATTATTTTTGTGAAGATTAAATAAAATAAATAAATAAATTGTATATTTTTTGTTTGAAAGGTAATTCGTTTATTCGAAAAATATGGCATATCTTAAGCTTAGAATTCATCTTTTTTTTGTCAAAAACTCCATTATTTTTTTGGAAAATTTTATTGTTTTCTGAAAAATTAAATTATTTCGTTAAAAGTCACATTTTTCGTTGAAAATTCGTCTTTTATTTGGTTGAAACTTAGTTCTTTTTATTTTAAAGGTATCATATTATATTTTTGGTTTATAATTAATTTTTGAGTTAAACATTTTATTTGATTAAACCTATAATTATTTTATTGAAAATTAAACTACATTGTAGAAAAGCCATATTTTTTATTTGAAAAATCATATTTTCCTGTCGAAAGTTATTTCTTTCTTTTCTAAAAAGTCAACTATTATATTTCTATTTAAAATTTATATCTTTCATTAAAAAATTCTAGTAATTTATTGAGAATTTAATTATTTTGTTGATAATTTAACTATTTTCTTATGAATTTAACTGTTTCCAACAACGCTCGCCTTTTTTATAAATTACCTGTTTGGTTGCAAATGCATGTATTTGGTTTAAAAAACATTTTCTTGTTCGGAAATTGAATTATTTTGTAGAAAATTCATCTTTCATTGTTTCCAATGGACTTTCTGTTGAAAATGAATCTTTACGAGTTTAAAAGTCAAATATTTTTTGAAATATTCGCCTTTTTAGCTTGAAAACTAAAAACTGTTGAGTTGCAAATTTATTTTTCTGTGGTTAAAAATTTTACCTTTTCGGTGGACATTTTTTATATTTCGATGTATACTTTGATCGGGAAAAAAGATAAATTTTTTGAGTTCAGAATTAATCTCTTTTGGATAAAAATTCTACTACTAGTTAGAAAATGTAATTGTTTTTATTAAAAATTCAACTATTTTTGTCAAATGTTTCTTTTTTGGTTAAAGTTAATTATTTTTATATAAGAAGTCTACTACTATATTTTTGGTTCACAATTCAACTCTTTTCTTACAAATTCTACTATATTGTATCTATATACATTAATATTATTTAAAAGAATTTATTTGTCTATTGTTCTACTATTTTCTTAAAAAATCTCTGTTTCCCCTTTTTTTTAGAAAATTTTGGGCTGAAAAGTATAAAATCAATTTGACAATAATTTTTATTATATACAATTAAGTTGGGCTTATTATTGGATAAATAATAATTATGATAAAAGTTTGAAAATCAACTGGGAAAAATGTAGCTTTTGACTGAAAAACCAGGGAAATAGTGTTGCATTTTTTTTAAGTTTGTGGCCACTCATCATTAACAGTGAACAAATTATTATTCACTATAATTAATTAATTCAAGACATAATACTTAATTATATTTTGTACGCATAGACATGGGATAAATTTGTATGCATAGACGGGGCGTAAAATTAAATATGTATAATAAAAATTAATTATTCATGAAGAACCAATAAAATTTAGTTTCCCTTTCCCAAACGACTTTTAAAAGATGCAACTATAAAAATTATGTTTTCTGAAACACTGATTGTGTAATTTATCGCAAATATATTTTTTATAGACTTGAAGTGAGACGCTTAAAGTATCTTTCATAATTAATCTGTCTTTCATCAAAGTTAGAAGAAAAGAAATTATGTTCAGAGATGGAAGTAAGTTAGTAAGAACCTTACTATTGAAACTGGCAGGTCACGCAAACCTCAACGGAAAATAAAGAGAAAGTTTTTTTTAATCCCCTTGATTTTTGTTATCTCTTTTCACTTCTCATTTTCCGTCTCTCGATTTTTCTTGTCTTGTAAGAAAGAAGCGAGTCAAAATCTTTTTCAAGGGTAGATGGAGGAGAAATTTATTTTACCTCAGGTGTATTTAATTTCAGTTGTCAGAGTAAATAGCTGACTCTGATAGCACGAAATGCTCGCAATCTTCTCGCAGATGTTATACTAGGACGGGGAACTAAATTCTAATTAAAAGACATTTACATTCATTTCCTATTTAATAATCCATTGCAAAATTCAAAATATTTCCCTCTTTTCCACTTTTTTTTAAATTTCTTTTTTCCGTATTTTTAAGGAACTTCCCTCTTTTTAGGGTTTTCTTCGTTCGTCGTAGTTTTTTTTAGAAAAGGAAAGTGAGGGGAAATTAGGGAAGTTAAAATAAGGGAAGTGAAGACAAATTCTAAGTGGGGTAGTTGTGGGAGTAAGGGGAAATTTTGGTATGGGAGAGTAGGTGGAAGTAGTCTAAACGATATTAGATTAAAAAGGAGGAATATGGGGAAATAGGGAAAGTGAGATGAAATGTGGAGACGGAGAGTGAAAGGCGATGAGAGGAGGTCAAATGAGAGGTGGGAAAATAAGTGGAGCGGGATTGAGGGGAAATTTAGGGAGGAGAAGTAGGGAGGGCGAGGGAAAATAAGTCGAGAAATTAGGGAATTTGTAGGAATAAGAGAGGATGGGCGAGGAAAGCATGGAAAGTGAGGGAAAATAAGGGGTGAATGAGGAGAAGTAGTGATTGGACATCGACAGCGAAAACCATCGAAACATTAATGTTTCGCTTTCTGCGTAGATGTTTTTAACATCGATGTTTCAACTTCGATATTTTCGATTCCTTGATGTTTATTTTTCGATGTTGGATATCGATAATTTTGTTCGATCGCTTATTAGTCACTAAAAGCTGAAGGGTGGAGATTTTTCGAATTTAGAATTTCCTTTAAACCTGATTATCTCGAAATTGTCTTTTTAAAAACTGCTTGTGCTGTAACTTAACAAGTTATTGGCTGATTAGGCTGCAATTTGCTGGAGTTTCTCTTTATGGTACTATCGGAATTATATACCTAAAAGTTTAAAGATATCGGGTTATTAAATAATTTTCTTGGGGTCAAAACTGTTGAAAAAATGGTCGAAAATTTGGACCTTCGATTAAACAGCCGATATAAATTTTAATTTTCAACTTTTTTATTATTTTATAGGTTTATCCTTCCCTTTTACACATAAGTTATCGAAAAAAAAACCTTTTTTATATCAGATAAATGGAAAAATTTTGACGGCTGCAGTAGTTTTCGATGCCTCGGAGCAGACGCTTGAAGAAGTATTCTGCAGGGTCGCCATTTTTTAAAAATATAAAAAATCACATGTTTTTTTACAATTTAACAATCTAAGAAAAAGATGGTAAAACTAATAAATGATCTGGTTATTTTATCAACTTAAAAAAAATTCATAAAAATTGATTGATTTTACCCTTTCTAAAGGTAGGTATCTCCCCCCTTAAGGTGAAACGGTAACATTCGGCGATCAGTGTATGCAAAACCACTCCCAAAAGAATGCATCAATTGTAATTATTTTTGCAGCATTGCCAAACATTAAACGTAATCTATGGCGGGCTTCTCTTAAAAATCCAAATTATTGATATATTCATATTTTTTTTTTAAACGAATGTTAGATTATATAATTCCGAAAATTTTTGATGCTCAAATAACGAGAAGCCCGCCATGCGGAAAGTAATTATGAACATATTTTAACCGAAAAAAAGATCGATTTATTAATTTATTTAGACGTCATTTTGCATAAACCAAGACAAAATAAATCAAGTGAAATAGTGTAGAAAAACCGGTTTTTTTGTTCCGTGATTTACCGCCAGTGGTCACTGCTGATCTATTCTTGTATCACAGATCGATAGTTCAGAATATATAATTAAATTCCTTTATTTTTATTTGATGAACTAGTAATGTAAAGTTCAATGTCTTCACTTTTCCTTTAGTACTTTTGGGTTTTTTACAATGAAGGATGAATAATCAAATCCATATGCGCCATAGGATATCGTAAAGCTGTGTGCGTAGAGGGGGCAAAAACAATGTTTAAACTAACATTTTTGCATTGTTTAAAATTTTTTTTTATTCGCGATACTTTAAGGTATGTTATTTTTCACTCAACAACTCTTAATTCTTCACCACAATTGTTAAATAAATTTTTAAAAATTATAAACAATATAATTGTTGAAATAATTAATTTTTAATAAAAATGAAAAAACTGGAGATATTTCCGAGAAGAATCTAGAACTATCTTTACTTTTTCTTTAGGACTTTTGGTTTTTTTTTATAATGAAGGATAAATAATCAAATCCATATGCGCCATGGGATATCGTAAAGCTGTGTGCGTAGAGGGGGCAAAAACAATGTTTAAACTAACTTTTTTGCATTGTTTAAAATTTTATTTTATTCATAATACTTTAAGGTATGTTATTTTTCACTCAACAACTCTGATTTCTTTACCACAATTGTTAAATAAATTTTAAAAAATTATAAACAATATAATTGTTTAAATAATTAATTTTTAATAAAAATGAAAAAAACTGGAGATATTTCCGAGAAGAATCTAGAACTATCTTTACTTTTTCTTTAGGACTTTTGGTTTTTTTTTATAATGAAGGATAAATAATCAAATCAATATGCGCCATGGGATATCGTAAAGCTGTATGCGTAGAGGGGCCAAAAACAATGTTTAAACTAACTTTTTTGCATTTTTAAAAATTTTATTCCATTCATAATACTTTAAGGTATGTTATTTTTCACTCAACAACTCTGAATTCTTTACCATAATTGTTAAATGAATTTTTAAAAATTATAAAAAATATAACTGTTTAAATAATTAATTTTTCATAAAAATGAAAAAAAAACCTGAAGATATTGCCGAGAAGAATCTAGAACTATCTTCACTTTTTCTTTAGGACTTTTTTTTTCATACTGAAGGATATATGTTAATTAACAACGTAATTGTTTAAAAAATGTCTTTTTGAAAAAAGTGAAAAAAATACCTAGAGATATGGCTCAGACGATTTCGGCGGTGTTTTTAGTTTTTGTCTACGTCTATTATTTCATTTTTTATGCAAGGTCGAATTATCAAATCTATATGTATAGCTAACTTCTGGGTCGTAAAGTATCTCAGTTTCGGTTTGAATGGTTACATTTTCAGTTAAAAGAAAATTAATTTCAACAACAACAAAATCCAATAGAAGGGAAGCATTTTTAACTAAAATAATGAATTTTCAACTGAAATAGATGAATTTAAAACCGAAAAGATGAATTTTCAAGAAAAAAATATAATTTGTTAATCAAAATTGTAATATTTATATTTTTGTCTATAAAAATAATGTTTAACCAAAGAGTAGACATTTTAACTGAAATAATGGAATATTAAATTGAAATAATTACATTTTCACTTTAAAAAAAAATGCATTTCAACCAAAACAAAATTTTTTTAAATAGTTACATTTTCATACAAAGTTATGCTTTTTCAACTAAAATCATGAACCTTTGACTAGAATAATTCAATTTTCAACCAAAGAGAATAGTTTTTAACTAAAATGATTGCATATGTAAGTTAAATAGATCAATTTTAAATCAAAAAGATGAAATGTTATCAAAAGAGTTTAACTTTAAACTGGATAAGTTTTATTTTTAACCAAAAAGTGAATTTTAAAACAAGAAGATTAATTTTAAAACAAAAAGATTAATTTTCTACCAAAAAATAAACAGGTTTTCAAAAGAATACATGAATTTTCAACTGAAGAGGACAATTTTGCAACCAAATAGTGGAATTTCGAACTAAGGAAGATCAATTTTGAACCACAAATGGAATAATAAAAATTTTCAGTTTAAAAAATTATTTTTTAACAGAACTGATAAATTTTCAACAAAAATTCTGTCTACAACTCGCATAAATTAACTTCATGCCAAAAGGATGAATTTTTAACTACAAAAAGCAAATTTTCAATTAAAAAGTTGAATAATTACATTTTCAGTTCATAAAATTAATTTTCAACCAAAGAGATAAATTTTAAATAACAATAGGGGAATATTCTATTGAAAAATAGTTACATTTTCAAACAAAGCGATGAATTATCATCTCAAATTATGACTCTTCAAACTATAATAGTTGAATTTTAAGCCAAAAAGATCAATTTTCTACCAGAATAGTGAATCTTTAATTAGAATTTTCCAATTTTTAGAAAAAAAGATAAATTTTTAACTTAGAAGGTTAATTTCTAATAAAAAAGAAGGTAATTTGCAAACAAAAAATGAAGAGTTAAATTTTCTATTAAAGAAATGTATGTTAAATCAAAGAACTGAATTTTTGTTTGGAAAGGTGTATCTTCAACCATAAAAATTAACTTTCAACAAAAAAGTTTGACTTACAACCAAGTAATTAAATTTGTATTCCAAACAAATTTTTTTAACGAAAGACGTAGTAGGGGATATTAGGAACTGAAAAAGACGACTTTCTAAATTTGTTTTTTTAAGTAAGAAATATTCTTCCATGAAACAGAAAAAATTACAAACAAACTGTCAAATTATCAAGCAATGAAATTAATTTTCAACTAAAAATAATCAGTTTTAACCAAAAATAGAATAGTAAAATTTCAGTAAAAGAAACTAATTAAAAAAATGTTTGCAACAAGACAGTTAAATATAGTAATATATATCAACTTTTATAAATGCAAAATGATTGTTATTCAATTTTATATCGCAAGTCAAAAGGAAAATTTAGCACGCTTTTGAAAAAATTCCCGAACTTCAAGAAAAATCCGTGAAATTTTTACTTTTTTCTAGATTTATAAAAACTCCTTGACAATTTCAGGTTTCTTAAGTTTTGCAGGTAAAGTAGAAACTCTGTTCACTACACAAAATAGTGTACTACTTCTAACCGCCTACAAAAACTGTTTATAATGCGCCCGTAACAAGTAAGGAATCCAGCAAAACTAGAAGTTTTATAAAAATTGTGCACAAATGGGCACAAGTATAGCAAATTTGAGTTAACTTTCATTTTTTTAAATATAGATTATTAATATTTATTTTTATTGTTATTAATAATAAAATAATATATTCCTATTTAGTTAGCGCAATATTCAGAATTATAAAATTTGTAAGGTAGAAAAATAAAATCCTTTTACCATTTTTGCATTCTTATCCTAATGAGAAGGTATTGGTTTTATGTGAAAAATGACTCGTGAATTCCATCAAATTTCGACGCTTTGAGACCCCCTGGGTCAGAAAAAATAGTTTTTACGTCGGTGTCTGTCTATCGTCGTTGCTGTCGTTGGAGTCGTTGTCATTGTAGTAGTCTGTATGCACGGTAACAGAAAAATAGAAAATTTTTCAGGAATTACTTTTTTGTAGGACAAGGAGTATTTCTTCTATTTTTTAAAAACAGCATTGTAAATAAAAAAATTATATTTGAGTGCAACAATATAAGATACGAGAATAAGTGAGCCAAAATTTATTCAACCAAAAAAGATTTAAAAATTTGTAACGAATATTTTTCTTATAGGAAGCGAAGTTTTTTTTAATCGTAAAAAACAAGATAAAAAATAAATTATATATATATATATATATATACAATCAAGTCAACAAGTCATTAGCAAACTCATTAACAAACATCATTATTTTTTTATTTCTTGACCAATTTATTTTACGATAGTTACTTTAAAATATTACCTTAACACATTTAAAGCAGAATATAAACTTTTAACAGGGTCCAACACAGAAAATTTCATTTGCTTAAGTGTTGAAAAAAACTTTAAAACTGCATTTGCCAAAATTTCAAAATAATCAAATAATTCTTTCTTTTAAAAATAACATATTTGATATATTACCGAATCTAGATGCTTCACTACTGGCACTTCTGTTTCCTTTTACTTAACTTAAACCTTAATCAGAGCATGCTAATTTAAAAAAATAATAATATTGATTTCAATCGAAGGGTTAAATTTTTACCAAAAAAGCTTTTTCAATGAACAAAGAAAAAAATTGAGACAAAATGTTGAATTGAAGGATCGATCTAAAAATTTATTTTAATTTTTTTCAAATATTCTCTTAATCTAATCTAATTTACTTATTATTACTTCAATTTACTTATTATTTACTTACTCTAGTCTAATCTAATGCAGATTTTGTTATCTTGGAACTCGATGTTTTTACACAATTTTTTGAAAATTCTACAAAATTAAAAAATTGCCTGAAAACCTTCTAGGCTGTATTTTGAAATTTTTGCAAATTTTGTAAAATATTTTTTTAATTAATACAATTTTTTAGTTTTCCTAAGAATTTTAACAACAATTTTTTTTCAAGCCTTTCGGAATGTTCAGAAAGCTTCTAAATTTTGTGTTCAAAATCTCCAAAATCACTAATCGCGCGACTTGTTGCGCGCCAATCAAGTAGCGCGACTTCAGTCGCCCATACGGAAACTCACCTTTAGGTTAAAAGTTCCTTAATTTTAAATATTTTTGTGAAATTTCATTTATTAGGTTAAAAATTAATCTTTTTGGTTAAAAAGTAAGCTATGTGTTTGGATACAAATTTATTAATTTTAGCTTTCTTTAAAAATGCATTTTTATGGTCGAAGACTCATCATTCTGCTTTTTATCTTTTAGAATAGTATTTCTATTAACTTTTACAAACAAATTGAAAACAAAAAACCTAGAGATATGTTAGTGAGGAAACTGCCGGTGTACTTCAAATTTCTTTCTGACAAATACGCTAGGACTATTGCAGTATTTTTAATTCAAAATACTCTCAATAAAATTGTTTAAAACGCATTTTAGGGGGGGGGGGGTGAAAAAATAAGCGAAAATATTGAATATTGAAGAAAACTTTAGTTATACATCAAAAATGGTTCTAAAATATTTTTAAATATACTGTTAAAAATTTTAAAAAAAGCATGAAACAATTTTACAGGAAATTCATGCATTTTGTAAGAAAAAAATCTTCTTGGGTGAAAAACTAATCTCTTCGTTTGCAAATTGAACTACTTGGTTAATACAATTTTTTATTAAAATTACTTTTTTGTGGTAGAAGACACATTATTTTAATATAAAATGCATTTCTTTGGTTGAAAGTTTGGATGAAAATATCTATTTTATTTAGTTTAAAATAAATATTTGAACTGAAAATATAACTATTCCATTTTTGCTTGATAAATGATCTTTTTTTAGTTGTAAATTTAATTATTTTGGTAGGTAAGAAAACAAAAAGTTTCAGTAGAAAAACGTCTGGATCCGGTAATATCAAACATATTATTTTTTAAAAGAAGGATAATTATTTTCAAAATATGCCGAGTGCAAAATTATTTATGGGTAATTTTGAGAAATGCAATTGTTTGAAAAATAAACAAAATCCATAATGTTAGTTAATAAGTTCTCATTTGTGGCCAAATTGTAGCTTCCGAATTTTCCCAAATTAAGTAAAATATTTCTTCAATAAATTAAAACTACTGTAGCATATTTGAGTAGAATATACTAAAAAATTACCCTGATATAATTTTTTGTTTGTAATTTATTGGCCTTTTATTCATATTAATTTTCGTCAGTTTTTTCCTTCTGACGATTATACTTTTAGTTAAGAATTTTATTGTTAGGTCGCAAAATCAACAATTGGATGAAGAAGTAATCCTTTGTGTTTGATATATCCACTATGATATTATTCGCTGAAAATTAATTTTGTTTTAGAAAATAATTTTTTTTTATTAAAAATGTAACTAGTCACTTTTCGCCCAAAAATTGTTGTTTTTTTCAGAACGAAAATTCAACAACTCGGGTAAAGTTGAACCACTTTGTTAAAAATTAATTTTTTGTTGTTTCATGGTTCAAATCTATGGTTCAATAGCTAATTTTTTGATATTGAAATTTATTCTTTATTGGTTAAACTGCAACTATTTTATTCAAAATTAACTCTTTTGTGAAAATTCATCAATTTGGATGATATTTTTTTCTTTCTTGACTGAAAAACTTTTACTTGTTGAAAATTCGTCTTTTTCGTAAGAAAATCAAACTTCTATGTTAAAATTTGAACTAACTTGTTAAAATATTTGTTTGGTTGAAGATTCATTATTGGAATTCAAAATTCTTCTCTTTGTTTCGAAATTAAATTATTTTGCTAAAGATTTGTTTTTTTGGTAAAAAACTAATATTTCAGAGTTGGAAATTCGACTGCTTTATAGAAATTTCATCTTGCAGGTTGGAAACTTGTGTTTTTTTTTTAATCAAAATTTGAGCTCCTCTGTTAAAAATTTATTTGTATGCTTGCAGATTTATCATGTTTGTTAAAAATTCATCTTTGGTTACAAATTCAACCATTTTGTTGAAGTTTTTATTTGCTGAAAAATGATCTTTTTTAGTTGAAAATAGAACTATTCGTTTGAAAATATTGGTAGAAAATAAATCATTTAGAAAGTAATTATTACACATGGAATTCAACTCACTTTAATTATCTTAACTACAACAAATTATTGGGTATAAGAAATGTCATTATATTTGCTAAGGTTAAAGGAATAAATAAAAGGATAATTTAAAAATATTTTCGATTTTAGTTTTGTGATTTTCAGTGGTAAAATAAATAATGACCAAAAAAAGGTTTTTGACCATAAAATCGGATTTTGGGGGCGTATGATAAATTTTGCATTTGACACATTTTTAGAAAGGTACCTAAGCAAATGAGTTTTTGTCCTGAAAAATTTGGAATAGTCCTGAATTTTTTTCCACAAACGCTAGACACTCGGGGTATGTTTTCAAGTATTTTTCTTTAGCTCAGTATTTTACCTATGTCGGAGGTTATAAAAGTAGCTTTTATGAATACCAAAATTATTTAATTATTTATATTACAATTTTACGAATTTTTTCTTTTTTTTTTGGATGGAAATTCATTATTTCTCACGCAGATAGCACCGTATATATTTTAAAAATTAAACATGAGAATTTGTAGCGTTGCAGTAGTTTCGCGTTAAATAATGCATCTCCAAAATGCATAATTTTTAGAAATATGGAAAAATGAAATAATTTCATAGTTAAAGTAGTGGATTAATAAATTCTAAAGTAATGCAAACCTGTAAATGAAACAAAATTGGTTTACCCATAACTACTCAGGTTCAAAAAAAATAGAGGTATGTGCAAAAATTCTAGTATTAAAGTAAATTGTATTTGGTTAGATAGCAAATTTAAATTCCCGGAATAGGAACCTGATCAATGATTTTATTTTATTGAACCATGGTATATAATTTTTATAATTGATTAGAGCTCATTAGAAGTGATTAGGGTAGATTGCCGAATAGGAGCGTCACCTCTGTTTTAGCTGAAATAAAAATTTTTTCAGAAATTAAATAATACAATATTTAATTGAACTATAAATAAAGATTGTTCTTAGAAAATTGTTTTTGGGGTATGTGGAAAAGTTGTGATATCCTATCAGAATAACCCATGATTTTATCAAATCTTTTGCATGTCATACATTTAATCATGGCTGAACGGTGTGTTTTGTGCATTTTTAAAAAGAATTTTTTATTGTTTTTTATTTAACGAAGCGTAAAATAGGTATATTCTCGAAAAGCAAAGTCCCCTATTTTGTTTAATCTACTTGTTATTGTTCTAGCATGTATATGTAAGTAATATGTCGTAATTAAATACTATTTTGACATATTTTACAGAATAAAATATCTGGATCTTTTGAATGTATAAGAAAGCATTTTTTTCATTATCTTTTTTCTAACCAATTATCAATTTCTTTAATTTTGTCTAAACATTCTCCAAATAATTCTTTAAACACATATTTTAAAATGTTCTTATTATAAAATGATTTCATTGAAAGAACCTTCTTTAAATGCTGAAAATAGAAAAATAATGCGTTTTTAATTGATGTAGTTTAAACAGAAGTTCATTTTTTTAAATAAATATAAAGTTTTCAAAAATTAAAATTTTAAGTTTCAATGCAGCAGTGTCAGATTTTTTAAGGATTTTAAATATTTATAAAACGACTTTTGTCTGTAATCCAATTTTCAGTCAAGTACAAGCATTATAAAAACAAATGTAAGTATATTTCTCATTCTTATAATCAAATAATATAAATTAATACATAGTTCAAGCAAAGTTTTAAGGTTTGTTGTAATTTTAATTAGAAATTTGTATATTGCATACTGTGAGTATATTGCCATTTAATTACAAAACTTATTTTTATAAACAAATTTGCAATGTGTATGTTAGTGGATCCGAAAATTAAAAAATTGATTTTCACAAAGGTTAAGAACTAGTTTGGCTGTTGTTGAAAAAAATCTACAATAAGTTAGAAATTTAAGACAAATTTAATAATAAATTAATTTAATGAACATATTCTTAATATAAAAATAAAATTATTTATAGAATTTTTTAGAAATTTATCTTAAAATATGGAATGAATTATGACCCATTTCGTAACGTTGCTTCACATTATTGCGAAAGCTTTATCTATCATTATTAACATCATTTGTTGTTCATAATTTCTTTTGAATAATTGTTTATAATAACTGATATAACTAATGCCCCTCAATTACAAAATTGACTTATATTTTGTTTATTAAATCTTGACATATGATTAAACTTTTTACTCTCTTGACATTTTCTCGTACGACGAGCCTAATTTATTTATAGCCTTATAAACAATATATTTTTATAATTACACCCTTCCCTAAAAGCCATAATTTTCAAGTCATTAGCGATCACCTTTTTTTTATATCCTTAATTTTACCACGAAGAATATAATTATCTTGGGAGAGTTAACACTTTCATTTTGTGCCATGGATTTATAAAAATTATGTTACGGTTTTCTTCCAGTAAAATAATATAATGAAAATTGTAACTATTTTGTAAAAAGATACTGCAAAAATAGTGTAAATTTAAATATTTTATTAAATTTTAGGCAATATCTGAAATAATTAACGTTTTGTAATGCTCCTACCATAGGCTAATTTTAAACCTAATTTTCCAAAGTATAGCAACAGCTTACAAGCGTACGAAGATATGTTTAATATATTTACGAAACCATTCTTTTTATCAAAAATAATATTGAAATTTTTTCAAAATGTTTATTACAAGTTAAAATACTTTCACTGCGATAGAAAAATTGTTTATATGTATTTTCATGAGCTGTGTACAAAGAATAGTGCAATTTTTTCACCTTTTTTGTACCAACTTTAAGTTCTTAAGCTGATCAGAATTTGTTTAGATATATTCTCATGAGATGCGTACAAGTTTTTATATATTGTATAAAAATGTAAATCTCAGGGATATTACTTATCTAAAGTTTGATAAAAACAGTGAAAACAATTGACTTATTTTATCTAACTTCAGATCAATTGCAATGTGATAGGAATTTATTTCGATATATTCTTCTAAGCCGTGTAAACAGAATAGTGCAATTTTTTATAACTTTAAATTGTTTCACCGTGACAAGAAGTTTTCAGATATATTCTCTTGAGCTCTGGAATTTGCTTTGAAATGGTGTAGATGGACGAACACATATAAACATTGTTATTTTATTATGGATCCGTATTATTTTTTTGTATTTCTGTATTCATCAGTTTGTTTTAGAAGAAAAAACCCCTCGTCGTGGTGCATTTAATCCTCCTAATTTGTCCCTTGAAGAGTTTTAGCGCAGTGAAGCTATGGCTCACGGCCTATCTGAGGGGGATTTGCGCAATTCAGTTCCTCCCACACTAGGTACAGTCTTAAGGCTAAAATGTGAACAATTTTTAGTGATTTCTATCTCCCCTAGATGGCGTCTGTGTTTATGCTTGTGTGGTAGAAGGGGAAGATCAGAAATATAGAAAGATGGTGGATGTGTAAATAACGAGTGAGTGATTATATTAAGGGCATGTGACACAGCTAAATACCTATGTTGCCGACCTCACTTTATCAGTTCACTGAATGTTTTTTTGAACCTAAGAACTTTTTTTGTGAATAAAATATCCAGCTGAAACTTTGGTAAATGTATTAGAGTACAATAAAGTTCGTTTAGGTACTGCATTTTGGTAGGAACTCTACTGAAAATTATTTCATCTTTTTTCTGAACTTCGACATTTTTTGAACGTTAGAACTTTTTTTATACATAAAATATCGGTCTCAAACTTTGAGAAATTCAAGAGCCGAAAGAAAACTACGTTAAAGTACAAAGCATAATAATAAAAGATGTAAAAAAATATATTTCAACAATCAATTCTAACGGCATCAGCCGGTAACGTTGTACATGAAAATTCGAACGCAGGCGACCACTAGACGAAGCTCTTAGAGGGTTCGTATTTTCGTATACAACGTTACCGGCTGATGCCGTTGGAATTGACTATTGAAATATTTTTTTTTTACATTTTTTGTTATTAAGGTTTGTACTTTAACGTAGTTTTCTTTCGGCTCTTGCATTTCTCAAAGTTTGAGACCGATATTTTATGTAGAAAAAAAGTTCAAACGTTCAAAAATGTCGAGGTTCAGAAAAAAGTTGAAATAATTTTCAGATAAAGGTCATGGATCTCGTAAAAAACCAACAAACTGGCCATAAATGTTAAATGTAACTATTTTATGAGAAATTTCTTTGCTCGAGTATGTTAGGAGTAATACAATAAGTATAGACAGTAATATAATAAGAAGGATATGTATGATATGTAACTGAATTCGGAAATGCTATAACATATCATAACGAACGTCCCCGGACTCTTCTTTTAGGGATAATAACAAAAAAATTTATTGTGCTAAATAGAAATTTTATGCATATGCATTATTTTGAGGTTACGTCGTTTTTCATATCTGCCTTTCCAATAATCTGGAAATTTTGATGAAATAAACTTTGTTGATTACCTAGAAACAAGGTTAGTTCCGGGAGATTAGTTACTAAGTTTATTTGTAAGTCTAAAGTTTTCGGCCAAAAATATTGTGTAGTTTGGAAGTAACATTCGGGTGAATTGTAACACACATAACCTTGAAATATACATGCACGTTGCTAGCAATATCAAAATTTTTTTGATAAAAAAACACAAAAAAGTGTTTGGGGACGTCCGTTAGCATGTTCGCTGTCATTTTCCAGATTTTGAAGGCAAAATATTTTTTATCCTAGGAAAAAAGCCGGGGGAATCCAAAACAGGTCAAATCGACAATTCTCTAAGTATCACATGCCCTTAAGGCCAAATTTCATGATTTTTGACCACTGTGCAACGGAATACTACCGATTTTCGGGTATGAGTTTGCAATTATATTAGCCAGGGGGAACTAGAAAGAAAAACGTTTTTTTAAAGCCCTAAAAGATTAACAAACCAACTTTTGGAATTGGTTTAAAGAATCGAAAATTCAAATTTTTGTCGCACAAGAAAGAATGAAAAATTCCCCGAAAAATATCTGCAAATTTGTTATTAATCAATTTTTTATAACACACATAGTTTTTGTTTTATTGAAAAAATACAGCATTCAAATTAAAAAAATATAATTTTAGGACAAACGACACGAGCTATGAAAAAAAGAAAAAAACCTATTCACCCAACGAGAACTACAGATTTCTTAATAATAATTTGTTGACAGGATGCCTAGTTTTTGTTTTAATCGTAAAAAACAATGTTAAAAATAAAAAAAAAAGTTTTCGGGCAAACGACAAAATGCGAAAAGAATGAATAGACAAAAGTTGCTCTTTCAAAAAAGAGTGAAAACTCATCCAAATTTGTCATCAATAATTTATTGATAGAACGCGTAGTTTTTGTTTTGATCGTAAAAAATAACATTCAAAATAAAGAATTAAATTATTTTGAAAAGCAGCAAAAGATACTAAAAAATTAATAAACAAAAGTTGATCGCCCAAAAAGTATCTACAATTTTTTATTAATAATTTTTAGGTAGGACGAGTAGATTTTCTATTAATCTTTAAAAATGAGAATGAAAATAAAAAATTTAATTTTTGAAAAACGGCACAAGAGATTAAAAAAATAAAAAAACCCTAGTTGTTTAACAAAAAATATCTAAAAAATTGTTATAAACTCTTGTTATTAAAAAATATTAAAAATACAATAATATATTTTTTGGAAAAAGGACACAAGCTACAATAATATTGTAGTTAAGTCGTAAAAAAAAACTTTGAAACTAATGATGTACATTTATAGAAAAACGATGCAAGTTTCAATAAAAGGTTTAATAATGTTTTTTTAATGGGATTAACATTTTTTGTAACAAGTATCAACTATTACATTTTTCGTTTACAATTTATTTTCATTGATTTCAAATTTAACTACTTGGTTAAAAGTTGAGCTACTTTGTTAAAAATTCATTTTTTTTAGAGATTAATATCTCTGATTAGAAATTTCACTATTTTCTTGAAAATCCTTTTGTTTTGAAATTTACTTCTTTATACTGGAAAACTAACTGTTTTATTAAGGTTAATCTTTTTTGGATGAATTTAAAAAGCTTGTTAAATTTAAATGAACGTTATCAAAGAAAATTTTGTTTGTTAAAGTTTTAAACAATTTGGTTCAGAATTCATCTTTTTGGTTTAATTTAACATTTCTTAACATACTTTAAAACTACCTAATTGGTAGTTGAAATACTTTAAATTAAATTGATTTTTGATCGAAGATTTATCTCTGATTGAAGATTTATCTCTTTTAGTAGAAAATTCGTCTATTTTTGGTAAATTCAGCTGTTACTGAACAAAAAATTTTATCTCTTTTGGTAGAAGTATCAATTATTTCATTTTTCTTTAAAATATCTTTTTTATTGGTTAAAAAACTCCTATTTTGTGAAAAATTTATCTTTTTTCTTTAAATTTTTATTAATGTAGGTTGAAATTTGAAATAGGTTGTTGAGAATGTAACTTATTTGTTTAAAATTAATGCATTTTGATCGGAAATTCGATTAAGATTGTAAATAGAATTGTTTGGTTTGAAAATTCAACTATTTCATTGAAAATTGTCTTTTTTGGTAAAAATTCATTTTAAATAAATAAGAGAAATATTCAATCCGAAATGAAATCGCTAAATTTTGAGGTAAAAAAACGCATTTAAGACTAGTTAAATTCAATTAAACAATACAACATTTACAAACAAAATTAGTGAATCCGCAAAAAAATTATGAATCTTCAAAAAAAAAAACATTTTTTCTACGACAGTGTTGAAATTTCAATTACTAAAGAAAAAAAAATTCAATCAGAAATAAAAATTTTTAATTTTTAATTAAGAAATGAACTATTTAACAAAATAATAACGAATTTCTAGAATGACAGTTAAATTCCTGAATAAATAATTTAATTCCTTAATAAATAGTTTAACTTTTAACTAAATAGTGTAATTTTCCATTAAAGTAGTTTAATTTTTAAATAAAAATTTAAAGACGAGCCCAAAAATTTGAATTTTCAAAAAAATGTTTATTTTCGATCAAATAGTTGAATTTTTAACTCATATAATAGAGCTTTAATCAAAAAGAAAATTAATTTTTCAGATAGTATTTAAACTCTAAAAAATTAATTAATTAACAAAAATTCTAGAGGAAACATGTAATAGTTCATATTTTCACAAAATCGATTTCAATTATTAATCTCTGACCATTGAATCCAACCAAAAATTAGAATTTTTAACTAAATAGTTGAATTCTCAAACAAAACAGTCGAATTTTCAACCAAACAGTTGGATTTTCAAGCAAGAGGGATACATTTTTTACCAATATGAATAATTTTCTAACATAAAAGACAAATTAAGAAAAAAGACTTGAATTTTAAACCAAAGAAGATAAATTATCAACCAAAAATGGAATAGTTACATTTTCAGTGAAAAAATTAATTCCTAATTAACATTAAAAAGAATAATTAACAAAATTATTGAATATTTATCTAAAGAGATCAATTATCCGGTAAAGAGTTAAATTTTCAACTAAAAATTAATTTTCAACCAAAAATTAAGTAAATATTCAACAAATTAGTTTAGTTTTTCACCAAAGAGATGGATTTTCAACCAAAAAGACGAATTTCAAAAAATGAGTTTAACTTAAAACCCAGTTGTTGAATTATTTACAAAAAATATGACTTAGAAAAAAAAATGACATTTTCTACAAAATAATTCAATTTTCAACGAAATACTAGAATTTTAAACCAAACGAGATGAATTTTGAAATAAAAATATATTAATAAGCTTATCATCCAATAAAACTTACCTTTCAACAAAAGGATAGTTAGATTTTTTTTATTGAGTTCTATTCGTTTAGTTCAAATTTAAGCAACAGAGCGAGAAAAAGGAGACGATTTGTAAAGTAGGAAGAAATAAGAATTATTTTTAAAAAAGCTTAAAAGAGTTTATGGACTCACCCTAATAAATAAAGTTAATCTACCGTCTTAATTAATCTTAAAATAATATAAATATTGTCGAATAAAAAATGTGTCTAGGGAATTTAATTAAAAGTATTCTCATACTAGTATCAAATAGTTTAAACTTATTATCTATTGTTCGATATTGTTTCGATATTGAGACAAAAATCACTGAAAATAGCGTGACATAATATAAGGACGCACCCGTCGTAAAATAAAAATGACATTTTGAAAATTAGTTATCAAAAAATAATATTCACGTCAGGTAAGGGTACCTAAGTAATAAGAGCCTGGGGCTACGATTGTCTTTAATACGGCACTGGCAAGATTTCTGAATGAGAAGAATTTGAAATTAGGTTCTTTAAAATTCCATTGACGTAATTGAATTATCCGATCGCTGATTTCGGTGCAGTTGTGCCAACTAGTGCAGATTTGCTATTTCCGCGAACACTCCTTATACGCCATTGTACATAAGTAATCTGAGACGCCTTAACAGGTTACAAGTCTGCCGACTGTGGCTTCATTTGCATTTATTTCTCCAAGGAACAATACCTCGTACAGCTGCCACACGTTTCACGTACACGCTATGACTAGACTGACAATGCACTGAATTATTCCTAAAACTTAGCGAACTCTTAGTAGGGAAGAGTCGGGCGGTTGCTTTTGAAAAATCGATGTAATAGGGGTGTCCGGAAAGTATCCAACGTTGATGAACTTTCACCCTGAAAAGCGCCAGTCGAATCGGCGACGCACATCTTACGACCTCTTCTTGTGACTTTCACCTGGTAAAGTTTCAGTCGAATTAGCGACACACATTTTGCGACCTCTCCTTGTTACTTTCAAAATGTAAAGCTTCAGTAGAATTGGCGACGCAAATTTGGCGACCTCTCCTTGTTGCTTTCATGTTTTAAGGTGGTTTTAGCGTGACTCAGTGAGTCATATGAGAGTGTAAAAAAGTATTTTTGATTTACATGGAATCTTTTGTGTTTGAAAGTCCGAAAATTAATTAAGATAGACATTTATGGCCGTCCCGCGATGTAAATCAGAAGAATAAATAAATTGATAAAAATATATCCCTCAACGGTTTGCGTATTCT
>NC_046664.1:74046661-74066494 GCF_010883055.1 Belonocnema kinseyi | reverse complement strand
CAATCTGAAACTTCGCAGATGTATTCAAAAATAGTTAAAGAAGTTATAATAAAATTTTCAGCTTTTTAGCATGGATTTCGTTTCACGCTAAAACCACCTTAAAGCTTCGGCCGAATCGGCGACGTACATTTTGCTACTCCTCCCTGCTACTTGCTCCTTGTAAAGGTTCAGTCGAATCGGCTAGGCGCATTTTGCAACCTCTCCTTGTGACTTTCACATTATAATTTTTCAGTTGAATTGGTGACGCACATCTTGCGACCTTCTTCTTGTTACTTTCACATTGTAAAGTTTCAGTCGAATTGGTGACGCATATCCTGAGACCTCTCCCCTCTACTTTTACTTTGTAAAGTTTCAGTTGAATTGGCGATGCATATCTTGCGACCTACCTCTCCCTACTACTTTTCCTTTGTAAATTTTGAATTGAATCAGCGACACACATCATGCGTCATCCCCTTCTTACTGTCAACTTGTAGAGCTTTAGTCGAATCGGCGACGCACATTTTGCAAATTTTCCTTGTTAATTTCATCTTGTAAAGCTTTAGTCGAATCGGCGACGTATATCTCGCAACATCTCCTTGTGAGACTATGCTTCTGATCATTAGAAAAAATAATTTTGAATTTACAAACAGATCAAATTAATATAGATTATTATAGATTCAATTGTTCCTTTCAATATAGTGACCCACTTCGACTTTTAAATACGAAATATAAATTCATTATTTGTATAACCATTAGTCGAAAGGCGCATAATGAGTTAAATCTATTTGATACAACTTACAGTTGAGGAAGGTAGATTAACAGATTAGAGCCCGTCCATGAACTATTTTACCCTTTTTTTAAAGAATTCCTTTTTTCCTCTATTATAAAGACTTTCTATTTTCCTTGCGTTTTTTCGCTTGAATTTGAACTGAATTAATAGAACAAATTTGGGAAATGTAACTATTATTCGTTAAATTGATGTTGTTGTTAAAATTTCTGCAATTATTATTTTTTGGAATTTAATTATTCTCGTTTGCTTCAAAATTTTAATATTTTACTGAAAATTTAATTATTTGTTAAGAAAGCAGCTATTTTTTTATTTTCTTCTTTTTATTCGAAAATTCAACTACATTGGTTAAAGTCGAACTTTTTTGTTACAAATTGATTTTTTTGTTTAAAGATTTATCTCTTTGATTGAAAATGTAATTATTTCGTTAAATATTTGTTTCACTGATGGTTGGATGTGTTTATTTACTTACTTTACTTATAAAATAAAATAAGTAATTTTAACATTTTTAACATTTAAAAAAATTTGTATTTACATTCATATTTTCTATACATGATAGCAGTATGATATAATTTTTAAACCACCCCAATTAAAATTTCTGGAATATTATAAAATTATAAAAATTTCGAAATTCTTTCTTTAACCAAATGAGTATATTAAGGAATAGATTAAATTAATAACCTGAATATTTAAAGCTTATCTGATAGGAATTTTTTTGCGATTTTTTTTCATGGATACCAATACGTTATAAAAAGTTAAAAAAAAAATTTTAATCCTTATAAAGGACTTTATTCCTCTCGGTGTAATTTGTGCCTAAGATTTTAATTGTTTTAATTGAAAAACTTGCACTTGATTTAATTTTAATTTCAGTTTATTGTGTTTTCGTAATTTGTTTAAAGTCTTCTGCACGAAATTAAGAAATGTACTGACAACTATTTCAAATGTTTTACATTAACAGTAAAACAATGCATTACGTATTTTACTGATTTTTACTCTAAAAAAGATTTCAAACGATTTTAAGGATTTTCACAATAATAAAAATATTTCCACAGATTTCGAGGTATTTCAAGGTATTTCAAAGGATGAAGTGTCTCCCGGCATTTCAAAGCATTGCAAAATTTTTACGAAATTTAAGGAGTATTTCAGACTGATTTTAAAAGATTCTAAAGTATATTCACAGATTTTATAGGATTCTGTAAAATATCTGATTGCATTCTAAAATAAATTAAGGAGTTTTAAGAGATTTGGAAAGGTTACCACGGATTTGAAAAATGTAAATAAAATTTAAAGGGTTTTCAAAGATAACAAGGGATCTCGTAATATTTTGAAATTTCTCGGGGAATTTTAAGTATTTTGACCGTCTTTTGTAGATTTTGAGCAATTGCTATAGATTTTGAAGGATATAAAGAGATTTCGAAAGAGCTTAATATTTTAAAAGTATTTCAAGAGATTATGTATATGATATCGACGTAATTAAAGGAGTTTGAAAATTTTTATCTAATCGAAAACAAATATATAAAGATGAAAAAATTTTAAATAATAATTCAATAATTTCAAGTCAGGAAGGTCAGTAGTTTTCAAATTTTCAAATTTTTGGTTTTTTATTTTATTTTTCTTGACCAGATACAATTAATTGACATAAAATGTTTATGTCTTAATGCTTTTACAGAATTGCAATTTTTATTTAAGAAATCGGAGTTTTAACTTTGTTCACAACTGTAATATTTCCTGAGCTACGATCGCAGAGTGGCATGCAACTTTTCTTCGGGAATATTACACGTTTGATTGCATGTGGTTTAGGAATGTTCCTGGAATACTATTCAACTCCTAACTCAATTTCGACCAAATGGACGTATTATGGTACTGTTGTAGAGCACGCTTCAATTGTGAGCTCTAGGCTGTTTTGAAACAAATTTTGATGTTTTGTTCCAGTCGGAATCGGTTTGAACAGAATCAAATTTCAAATTTAGTGAACCCTTTGAAATATGAAGTTCTAATTGAATAGGTGAAATGACGAGTTCATATCGAAATCTCAATAGAATCAAGGACCACATGAAAAATGAATATTAGCTGGTCTCTTGTAGTGGTACTCGATACGAGCATTTTGAATATCTTGATGTATGTAGATTGTTTTGAAAATCAATTTCGAATTAACTGCTTCGTGTATTCTTTTATTAAATTTCATATTGATTGCAAGCTTCAGAGCTTCCTAGCAGTGGAAAATCATTGAGAAAATACTAGCATGAAAATATGTTTTTAATCAAAATAACAGTGTTGTATATTTTTGATTCAAATTCACTGTAAAAAGTAATAGTGGCTCCAGTAATGCATCGGTAAATGTATCAGTCGAATATAAGGAAAGTTTTCCAGTTGACGCTAAGAAGAAAAAACCTTATCTGATGGATTTGATAATCTGCAAAGATGAAAAGAATTCCTGAAAATAAAATCAAGAATCCAACGACCAAATTTGGACAACCAGCACAAAATGTTCCCATTGGAATCTGAAAATAAGGAAATACCTCTTCCCCTCCTTTCCCCCTGAAAAAAGAAGAAAAGAAAATTATTCATTTTTACTTTGGACGTTAAAAAGAGATATTACATTGGATTGTTTCCCTATTTAAATATCCTAAATTTTAATTTTGCTGACTTGGATTGGAGGTCATTTTTATTTCAGGTTTGTTGGGGGCTGGTTTGCTTTTTAAACAGCAGGTTTGCTGTTCCTGCGGACACAACTTTATTTTTATTTTCATTTTATTTTGTTTTCATTTCATTTATTAATTTTTTTCATTTCATTTTTGTTTTATTTTATTGTATTTTATTTTATATTATTTTATTTTATTTTATTTTATTTTACTTTATTCTATTTTATTCTATTCTATTCTATTTTATTATATTTTGTTTTTAGTTTATTTTATTTCATATTATATTTTTTTTGCCTTGATAAGGGTGCTGTATGAGTGCCGAAACGTTGGTGATTATTACATTTAAACAAAAAATGTTTTTTATTGGTATTTGATAATGGTGGGAATAAAGAGGACGAAAGAAATAAAAAAGAGAAGGAAGGAGATTTGGTTGATTGCCTTCTCATTTTTCTTTCCTTCTTTTTATTTTCGTCCAAAGCAAAGATGAATAATTTTCTTTTCTTCTTCTTTTCTTTTTTAGGGGGAAAGGGGGGGGGGGAGGTGTTTCCCTTTTTTCAGATTCCAATGGGAACATTTTGTGGTGGTTGTCCAAACTTGGTTGTTGGATTCTAGATTTTATTTTCAGGAATTCTTTTCATCAATTTGATTATTGGACGTTAAAAAGAGATTTTACATTGGATTGTTTTCCTCTTTTAAATATCCTAAATTTCAATCTGCAAAGATTTCAAATTATTTAAATGTAAGGCATAATTAAACCATTAGGCTTCAAATATTAATAAATTGTAATACATTTGATTAAATATTAAATATCACCATGAATAAACCAATAGGCCATCTATAAATTAAAATGATCAACTTTCTTCAGAAGAATTTGGTGTCAAAGCATTGGTAGTACCATCTACTACCACTTAGGTCGAATACTAATCGACTCCATCTTGATTTTCATTGATCTGTGATCTATGCATCAGGCTGCACACTGAGAGAACTCGGGCTGCAAAAATTGCTTGTCTATGTCTGTATTGTGTTTTCAACAAGTAAGTTTTCTCGAAAATGATCTTTGCAACTATGGAAGACGTTATGAAAAGTTGGAAATTCTAAGAGTACATCGAATTGTTCCAGGGTGAGTGCCATTTGATTACTTACATATTCAGTGTTGCATGCTTGGGAGCAATTGCAGAATAGGGGCGTCACCTCTGTTTTGTCCGGAATTTTTTTTTTCTTTAACAAACTATTAGAATCTTTAATTAAACGATAAATGAAGCGATCTGACGAGGCAAGAGTTTGAAATTATTGTTACTTTTGTTACTAAGATGTTTCAAATATGGGTTTGTCACGATATCCGACTTCATGATTGATGCGGGAGCAGGAAAGCATCCCTGAGACTAGTCACAGAAATAATGTTGGTTGAATTCCTGCCTTTAAACTTTTGCCTCACTAATCGTTTCATTTATCGTTCAATTAAAGGTCCTAACAGTTTGTTACCGAAAAAGAGTTTTTCAGCCAAAACAGAGGTGTTTTTCTAGGTTAGGGAAACGGTCAATGCATTTCTCAGTGGAACTGCGAGAATTTGTTGAACAATTTTTTTCCCCCTGACTGGACTTCCCGTACATTTTTGAAATATCTATCCAGAACATATTTTCATGGTTCCAAAAAATTCTTGTACCATTCTGGAGCTTGGGCGATGCTTTTTACACTTGGAGTCATTTTAACCAATCTCTTGAAACATTCAGCGAATAGGTTTCTATATATATTTTTCTAGATGTATTTTTCAGCCAACAAAATTGAATTGGACTTATTGTTCGATTCTTCCTGAAGAAAATAATACTCCAAAAGTTGGTGACAAGCGCCCTGAGAACTCAACAGAAGAAAATTAGCCGCATCAGATGTATACATTGGTAAGGAGATTTGTAATATAATAAGCTAAAAACAGTACATATAAAATGATTTAATTTTTATTTAGCTGAACACTTTGGAAGTAGAAGTTAAATTATTTTCATTTTAAGTCTTTTCAAATTAATAATTCAGTTTGGAATTACATAATTTTTAGCATTTGATTTATAACTAATTATTTTTAATAAACAGTCAAATAATTATAAATATTGAAATTTTTTTTAATTACATTTTTTTCAATGAAAAGAGTAAAAAATGGAACATTTTATTTGACGAAATACTGGAATATGATATAAAATTGAATGAAAGCGTTTATTTATAAACCTAATAATTTAAAAGCCAAACCCTGATTATTTCTTTATCTGCTCTTAAAATATAAGAACATACTATCTATCGTAGTATTTTTATCATGCTAGTACAGTTGTGGCGACCTTGAAATTACCGAACTCCACCGTGAGCCTCACCATACTGGCCTATGAAAAATCAAGACTTCCAATTTATTTTCTGTTGGCCTAAATTTCGAAAATTTCCCAGACTCCCATAAAGAAATTTATTGCCCCGTTTAAATATTTTTTGTAATTTTTTTAATTATCAAGGAATCTGT
Organism: Belonocnema kinseyi; assembly: GCF_010883055.1. Taxonomy (NCBI): domain Eukaryota; kingdom Metazoa; phylum Arthropoda; class Insecta; order Hymenoptera; family Cynipidae; genus Belonocnema; species Belonocnema kinseyi. The sequence continues at coordinate 74,060,592 of NC_046664.1, read as the reverse complement.
ATTATCATCGGAGAATAACATAATTTTCTAACGTCTTTACAGGCTAGATGGAGCTATGAATTTAATTTTGTTTTAGTTAATTTTTTTCTGAAAAAGATCTTCACCTTTCGCTTCGCTGGGAATCGAACCGCAGAACTTCTGATTGCCGGTAAGGTGCTTTTCCGTTAGGCTACCAAAGAGATAGAGAAAAAAATACTTGTGTAGAAATAGACGCATTATTATGTCAGGTGTTACAAGTAAAATTTCACAAAGAATCTGTATTATTATCAAAGAATAACAGAATAACCAGACCAGCAATTGGAAGTTTTGTGGTTTGATTCCTAGCGGAGGAGAAAAAGATCTTTTTTCAGAAAAAGTTGAATTTAAATAAAAATTTAATTCATAGGTCCATCTAGTCTGTAAAGAAGTAAATAAATTCTTTTATTTTCACAAATAGGAACCCTTAATTTTTAAAGGGTCTAGGGATCTAAATGGACCAGCAAGGGTTTGGCCCAGACCCGAACCCGAACCCGTAAGAACTTAAAGGGTACGAGTCCAGACGCGGACTCTTATTAATTGAAAAAGTTCGGATCCGGACCCTTTAGAATTGAAAAGGTTCGGACCCCGACCCGGACCCTTGAAAATTTAAAAGGTTCGGGTCCGGACCCGCACCGTTGAAAAATTAAGGGGTACGGGTTCGGACCCGGACCCTTAAGAATTTAAAAGGTTCAAGTCTGGACCCATACCATTAAGAATTTTTAAAGGTCCGGGTTCGGACTTGTACCCTTAAGAATTGAAAGGGTACTGGTCTGAATCCGGACCATTAAGGAACCTTTTAATGATAGGTCCAACCTAAAAGGTTCCTAGCTTTACATTTAAAAAATTTACAAATTGATCGACGACCAAGTGAGAGAGAATAAAGAGAAACACAAATTTGGGATAAAACATAAACAATTCTCAAGTTTGACTCAAGTTTTGAAAATCTAATTAATTTGGTAGATTTACATAAAAGTCAGTATGAGGGGGTTTTCCAGTCACAGATCAATAACTTGCGGTTGAAATTATAAAATTAAAAAATTTGACCCAAATTTTGAAAATTATATTAATTATTTATAATTATTAATTAAATCGTGTTTGTAAATTTCTCAAAATATGTATTTCAAGGAACCTTTTAGGTAGGACCCGATGTTAAAAGGTTCTTTAGGGGTTCGGGTCCGGACCCGTACCCTTAAGATCTTAAAGGGTGCGGGTCCGGGCCCGGACCCTCAATAACTTAAAGGGTAAAGTTTTGGACCCGAACCCTGTACATTTTAAACGGTCCGGGTTCAGACCTGTACCATTATGAAATACCCGCACCCTTGAGAATTTAAAAGGTTCGGGTGCGAACCTAGACCCTTAAGAACTTAAAGGGTACGGGTCCGGACTCGTACTCTTGACCTCTACCCTTAATAAATTAGAGTGTCCAGGTTCGGACCTGAACCCTTAAAGATTAAAAGGTCCGGGTCCGGACCCAGACCTTTGAAAAATTGAAGGGTCCAAGCTGACCCGGGCCCTTAAAGATCTCTTTTTAATTCTCATAGAGAAAGTTATATAATATTTATTGAAAAGCTGGGCTGTAATTATGAGCGATTTTATCTCATATCCGCCACTTCTAAACAAGTTCGGTAATTCCTCAAGTACATTCAGGCAAATAGTTCTATTTAAAAAAAAACATCGTCCTCTGGCCTGATTTCGTTTGAGCCACTTGAATATCATTTTTACATAAACAGAATAATGGTTGTGCATGTTTATGTGAAGTTTGTCGCAAAAGGGACTTTTTTTACAATAGCATTCATGTATATACAAATAAAATTCCTTTTGACCTTAAATTCAAGATAAAATTCCAAATTTAATTTTTTTTGGTAAGATCAGTGATATTTTTAAGAGGCCCTTGCAAGCTCAGTTCTGAATACCCCAAAACCGTTTTGCACCAATCAGGTGCCAATTAACATTTACTTGAATTCGCAAGATACTCGAAGAACATGGTGAAACCAACCACCCGAAGTAATCTCAACTTGGTTCAAAGGATCGAAGGGTATCCACCTTCCATACCAACTCCATTCTTCGTACTGTCGTTAACCGTTAATGGCTTGCTTAATTTAATTGAGGTTCAGCACGAATCCTCATGTGCTACTGCTAAAGGCCACCCAAAGTGCCTTAGCAAGGGTGCTACTTGCTAATCTATAGTGGGTTAGAGTCTATAGCCAGAAGGATATGTGCATGTACAAAGAGCTGGGAATGGAACAGACTTATTTGAGAAATTAAAAATAGTGTCAAAAGTAGCACACATTTTAAAAAATAGTAGCAAAATAGGGGTTTTGGTCAATTCTACTCCAGAAACCTGCGTGCGGTTCCCCACTACGCGGCTTCCCCTTAATTAGCCAAACTGCTGTCACCTACCCTCTACACTGTCATCCAGCATGGTCAGCAAGAGTCCTTTGACCCTAATGACTTAAGTGACTTAAGTGGAAAAGTTTTTAGTATATTTAACTTAAATCAATTGCAGTAGCTTTAATTTATTGATTCTATATTTTACATTACCTAGGGAAATTCCGGAAGCTAAAATTTTGCCAGATTTGAAGAACTATTGACTAACTTCTTAAATTTGGTTTATTTTCAAAACAATCGCATTTCTCAAAATTATTCGTTTCCAAAATTATCATTTGAAAAGTTTGCCATAAAAATTTAGATTTTGTTTTATACGAAAAATGAATAAAACAAATTAAAATTATATATAATATTTCACACTGTGTATAACTTTTCCGCCTGGGATACTATGATGATTATAATGCAATTTGTTTACGAAAATAAATTCAAAATATCATTTTATCACATAAAAAAAATAAAAAGGATTTTTACAATTATATTTTCAGTTATAAGTGTAGAAATGTCACTCGCAGTTAAGATAAAAGCACCCATTCTTGGCACCCTTTTCTATATGATATGAAATAATAAGACAATAGAGAGAAATTGCTTTAGAATGAGAAAGTATTAATTAATTACAAATTTGTATCTATTTTTTGGGAAAATAACTTTTTTATATCAATTTGTTTTCGTACCTTCTGTCATTTTTCCACAAATTGTTCTATTTTATTTTTATGTGTCATTTTTATAATTAAAACCAAAACTATGTGTCCTACCAAAAAGTAATTCTTTAAACATTTTTGGCTGTTTTGCGATTCAGCAATTTTTGTTAAATCTTTTTTTTTTGTAACTTTTGCCGTGTTTTCAAAAATTTTTTATTTTTTTTTCATTCGCAATGTTATTTTTCACGAATAAAACAAAAAGTACGTGTCCTATCTAGAAGTGATTATTAACAAATTTGTCAATCTTTTGTAAGATCACAATTTGGCTCAACTCATTTTTTTTGTATCCTGCGTAATGTGACCAAAAATGGAATTTTTTATTAATTTTGGTGTCACATCAAAATTTGAATTTTCGATTCTTCATGAAAACACAAAAAGTTATTATGATAATCTTGTGGGGCTTCCAAAAGGCAATGGTTCTCTTTTTCTAACTTGTTTTCATATCGTGCGTCGTTTGTCTTTAAATTTTGATTTTCGATTGATTTTTAAATATGAAAAATGCTCCCAACATTTTTCAAAATGCTCTGATTTTTTGAATTTTGATTGAAAATGGCTGGTTAACGAACTCGTTTTTTCTTTTAGGATCTAAAAAAAGTGTGCCAAAGATCAATTTGATCCGTTCATTTTTTCGAGAGTGATCGTGTTGACGGGCGGACAAAGGACAGACAGACGAAATCATAAAAACTTGATTTTGGATTTAGGGGTTTTGAAACATGAACATCTGTTGAAAAACTGTAGTGCCAAATTTTGGACAATTCTAATATTTTCTCAAACATAATTGATGAGAATGTAAAAAGCTAAGACTAAGGAAGCTAAAAATTAAGAACGAAAACTGCGAAATAAATTTGCAGAAAAAGTCTAAGAAGATAGAGATAGAAAAAAGTTAAAAACCAAAGAAAGAGACTGCGAACTAAAAAAAATTAATCTACGAATATTAACAATCTTATTGATTCTTCTAAAGGAGGTACTTTAAACAAAAATTAAAAGCCAAAGACACTAACAACAAAGAAGATTGGTTTTAGAAAAACACCGATTCTACTAATTCTGCTGAGACAGCCAAAAAAGCCAGAATATTTGATTATAAATGAAAAATAATTCATAAAAAATGTTTTTCTTCACTATTCACTTCTTGTTTGTGATATTTAAAAATTAGGCTGAACTGAAAAATTTTCCATAAGATTTCACATTAACTTAAATACAAATATAAAACATTTTTAAATTGTTTCCAAACTTCTGAAAGTACTAAATATCTTTCATGTGGACTCGAATTTGTCCTCATAAGTTATTAAATATTGTGAAATAAATACATTTTTTTTTAATTTTCTGAATTCTTTTTCTGGACCTCTGGAATTTTCGAAAGTCTTTTTTAATTGTCTTATATTAATACATATATTTATATAATTTAAAAGCTATTCATAATTTTGGTTTCCTGTCCTGAGAGAAGTGTTTAGTGTACACTACTAGGTCATTAGTCGTAGCTACTGTATCATTTAGTAAACTATGTACGGACTAGATATTTAGTGGAATCGACTAAACGCTTTATTATTTATACTAATTCTGTTTCGTAGGTCTTATTGATCCAGCGTACTTTTTAGTAGCTCCTACCACACGATCAATGAATTTTACTAGTAAAAGAAGTGGTAAATAAAAATCATAGGGTTCTAGAAAAAAAACATGGTGGAAGTTTCGAATATTGTTTTATTATAAGATACTTTAATTCATATTCACGTAAATCAAAATGTACATTAATTATTATCCATTAATCTATTATTTAACATTTATACTATATTACATACCATGTCTCAGTGTGATGAATTCAGTCCCATCATTTGATAGGATTCCTCAACTTTCACACATAATTCAAAAACAGCTTTCAACAAATAATTTTTTTTCTTATGTGTCATGTAGTTATAATGTAAGACGCCACAAGGCTCTAACACTTTATTTTTTTATATTTTTTTTAGAGTAGCTTAAATTTAATTTACTCTAGGATTTTTTCTATGAGACAAGCTTTTTGAGGTTATGATGTTCCAATTTTAAATTTTCATTCTTTCCCCTTTATACAATCTACGATGAAAATTCTATTTTCCATTTATTAATTTCAAGAACTCGGCTTGAAAAAGACTCGGATCCAAGTAGAAATATGTCGGCACTATTTTAATAAAAACATTTTAAAAAACCGGAAAGGCCTTCATTACATTAATATTCTATAATGACAGAAAAATCTTAACATCAAAAAATGAATGTCCAACAAAAAGGAAGAGTTTTTAATGATTATTATAGCTCATTTTTCAGCTTCAGTAATGAATTTTCCATTAAAATTGTTAATCTTCGAAATAAAAAAGGTTTAACAAATTAGTGCAACTTTTAACCAAAAAATTTTATTTTTAAATTAAAAATGAATTTTCAACTAAAACAATAAATATTTGACTCGATTAGTTAAATTTTCAGCGACAAGAAAAATTTGTAATCAAGAGGTTTAAATTTCAAAGAAAGAGATCATTTTCATTATTGTGAAATAGGTTAAGTTTTTAGTTTAAAAAAACTCACTTTGATGTGTAAAAGGAAGCCTTCGGAAATTTCTTCAGAGTGGGCAACCCATTTCGTCGTCACTCTTTTCATTGATTGCTTCGCTGTGACGATTGAGCAAAGATCTAACAGAATCCCAACGTCACTGATATCTGGAAAGAAAATTTGAATGAGAATTGGAATCAAGTTGTGAAGTTACAATAATTGAAAAAAGAAACTTTTCCATTTGAGACCGAGAAAAAATTTTACAAAGAAATTCAAGAACAACAATAATTTAATTCCGTCTTTACCAGTGATCGCTTTCACTTTTGGAATTATGGATTTAATGAGGTACGGTTACTCAGGTGAAATCTTAAAAGCTGTACTCACTATGAGGAAATTAATTTTTGATGAATGATGTATATTTTTAGTCAGGAGTAGAAACTATACTAATTTTAAAGATTATTTATTTATTTATCGTCGAAAGTTGTTCCGACAGCAAGAAAAATAGTAAGAACAGCTACCTTCATTTGCAGAAATAATATCGCCAACCATGACCACTTAAGTGTGATGGCACATATTGCCTTTGGTTACTATTGTATTAAGTACAACTATCTGCAGATGGTTATCCACCATCTGATGTTGTTAACACGCTAAGAAAATTAGTAAGAATACCTGCTACTATTATTAAAATTAAGAATATTTACCACAACCACTTAAGTGTCAGTGAAATATATTGCCATTAGCTACTATTGTAGTAAGTGCAACTACAAAAAGCTCTTTATCCAACATCTGATGTTGTTTCTAAGACCCGAAAATTAGTAAGAATAACTGCTATCTTTTATAAATGAATGTAATAACTGCAACCACTGAAGTGCCAGTGGGGTATTTCGCTAATGGCTACTATTGCAGCTAGTGAAATTATCTAAAGATAGTTATCTACAATCGAAAGTTATTGTAACAGCAAGAAAATCAGTAACAACTACTACCATTCCAAGAAATAAAATTAGTAGCCACAAACACATAAGTACCACTAGCATATATTGCCATTGGTTACTAATGTAGCAAGTAAAACTACATGAAGATGGCTGTCAATGATTCGAAGTTGTTGCTACAGCAAGAAAAATAGTAAGAACAACAACTACAATTCGTCGAAATAAAACTAGTAACAATAAATGATTAAAGTGACAGTGAAAAATATGTTTCTTTAGACAGTAAAGCTATCTGAAGATGCTCATCTACCATCATAAGTTTTTGTAATAACAAGAAAATGAGCTAGAACTACTACCATTCGTAAAAATAAAATTAATAACCACAATCACTTAAGTTCCAGTGATATATATTGCGAATATCTACTATTGTAGAGAGTACAACAACTAAAAAATGTCATCCATCATCAGATATTGTTTCAATGCCAAGAAAATTATTTAGAACAACTGCTACCATTTTTATAAATAAAAGCAATAACCACAAACACATAAGTACCAGTAAAATATATCCCAAACTGAAATAGTTAACCCTATTGCTTTATAAGTTGTCCCCACGAACGTTGTTCCTAATTATGGCTGCAATAGATCTGTTTTATTCAATTAAATTAGAAGATACTTATGCAACAATTGAATAGTGTACCCTGGCTTATAATTGATTAGAGCGGAATTGACATGGAGCGCGGCCAGGAAGAGCTTAACGTTTCGGCACGAATTTCGATAGTGTTAGCGACAATTGCAAGCACGTTGTAGATCCGGTTCAGATTGCCTTTCGTAGCATGCATTACAACTCGATAACTGGAATATACGAGTAGTCACGCTAGTGCGCATCCTATTTGTGTCAGTTGTGTTAGTTAGTGTCCACTCCAACAGAGACATCTAAATCGTAAAGCAAAGATGTATTCGATGTATATTCATTTATATGTATGAGTATGTTGTGTGCATGGCAGAGAACAAGGGCTTTTCAATTCTGTTTCCAAGCATGCTCTTTATTGTCGTAAATAGTACGAAAACGTATGTACAGAGTCTCTGTATAGAGTCATAATCTCCTGCCGAAATTCTATCACATGTCAATGTATAATAATTAGTTTAACTAATCCATGGTTGCTCAAATATTAATCAAAGAATTTTATGCATATTCCATTATGAACAACTAGACATTATTAACAATTTAGAAATCCATTACTAATAATAAACATGCAACATCAACTGCTTTTGAAAGGCAAAATAATTTTTTTTTGCCCGTGCTTTTCCTTTTAGGGTTTCCCAATCAAAACAATCTAAAAAAATTGTTTAAGAGTTTAACTCGTTTTATTTATCAAGACATTACAAATATTATTCTACTTTTATGACTGATCAAGGTATTCAAAACTTAAAAATTTAAAATTTGGAAAAGGGTTAGAGGGTAAATGGAGAATCACAATACGTTGGATAGGGATTACAAAACATGATTTTTCTTCTTTAAGATGAAGAACTGAAAGAAAAGTATTTCACATTACAGCATGAAAAAAAAAATTTGGCACATTTAAAAACTGTAAAAAAAGACACACATCAGCAAAATTAATTTTTACTTTTTAGTACGCATCTTCATACCAAGGCCTTTTCATTTTTCACTTTAACCTCTGTTAAAAACAGAGATAACATGAAATTTCATTTTTGAAGATAAAAGCAAAGATTCCAGCATAGTAATACAAAAAACGGAATTTACCTCATTTGACCATTTTCTCAAACACTTATGACAAAAAAGCAATATTATGAGATGGTTAATTTTATTTGTCGAATCAGATCCACACATAAATCTTAAGAGGTTCAATTTAAGACATTCCCGAAGATAATTTAAACATTAAAATGAAAACAGAAATTTTAAACATAATACTAGGTGAAACTTATTATAAATAATGATAAACTGATTAAAAAATTATATTTGTTAACAAGAAATAAGGATTACTAGACTTTCATGTGTGCGCGCTTACTTTTGCATTAATTTTTATCATTAATACAATTTTCGAAAAATTACACAGGCCTGCAAATAATGGGGTCCTGTCAGTTGTAGGAAAGTGGAAGATCATTTTAGAAGTAATTTTTTACGTAGAATCCGAATCCGATTTCAGAATTGGCCCATCACGTCAGGATCTTAAGATATTTGAGGTTATGTACCCAACAAATGGCGTTTTTGGCTACTTTTGAGGTTATGTACAGAAGAAACAAATTTTTTTTTTGATTTTTCTTCAGTTGTATCATATAGTACTGGTTTCTCTCTTTAATTTCAGAGTCGCAGAGTTTAATTACCGTTTTTTATACCAAGTTACGTCAATTTGAAATTACGAGATATGTCCCATTATGTCCTTAGCATTTGCTTTGAATACTTTGAGGCAGACATTTTCTACTGGGTGTTTTCTCTTAAAAATTTGTACTTGAGTGTGTTCGGGGTTGTTGAAATCCCAAAAAATGTTGTGTCTTTTGTACATAACCTCAAAAGTAGCTATGAACGCAATTTTTCGGGTACATAACCTCAAATATCTTAAAATCTTGACGTGATGTCTTGACGTGATATCTATAATCTAAAGAATCACGTTCCGATCCAATTCTTAGTTTTTCACATAAAAATAAATGGAATGTTGAATTACATTTTAATGGAGAAGGACGTCTTGTCCAAATACATTGCTTAACAATTAACACATATGTAGATATAATTTAAAAAATTCAACTAAAATACTTATTTGACGGCCAACTACGTGAATCAGTGCATAAAAAACATCGCTAAATCATTAAAACCTTATCTATAATTTTTAAAATAATATTTTGATCCGATACATATATTTTTATTGAAAAGCTTGAATAATTCAGAAAAACAACAGCGTGCTACAAAACCACGCTAAAAAATTAAAAATATATCCACATATAATTTTGAAAATTAAAATTAAATTCTCCTATTTAAAAAAGGGCCACGTTCGAAACTTTCGTTACATTACGTTTCCAAAAAAAAACGTATCTTTTGTTTCCTTTTTGTTATGTTTTAACAGATTTTAATAACTCTGACAAATAAATTGTTATAACCTTATATTTTACACGACTGTCCTTTAACAATTATGTACTATGCCCAAAGATGCGAATTGACTATTTTTTACAATTTCGATATTATTCACTTAAGCAATGTGCATTAAATAGTGACCAGCGAGTGACCTTGACCATAACCATGACCACCAAGGTCATATCGAAGTCACTATTTGTTTTTTAATTGAAACGACTGTATTTGACATCGGAAATCGAAAGAAGAGAAAATTTTACAACAAATAGTGACCTTGATATGACTTCAGTGGTCATGGTGAAGGTCACTCGATGGTCGTTTATTCATGTACATAGTTTAAGTAAGTAAGTAGGGTAAGAGGATGATTTTTACAAGCTCGCTTGCGAAAAAATGTTCAGACCATATTGAAGTTGGAATGACCTTGATACGTCCATCAAGGTCACACATTATCTATGATCTAACTACAGTTTTTAAAGTAAAATTTTCCGCTTTTTCAAATACCAATGTCAAAAATGGGCCATTCTATTTAAAAAACAAAGGGAACTTTGAAATAACCATGAAAGTTATGGTCAAGGTCAAAACTAGGGTCACCACTGGATTCCTGGTGAACAGTTACTTCAAGGATGAGCTCATCCTTCTCCAAAAAAATTGTACCAAAGGATTTGTTTTGCTGTCATTTTCATTTAGAAATTGAAATCATTGTTATTCTTTTTTTTTATTTCCACTTTCATTTCTGAAAGTTCGTTGCTTAAGAGGATTATTTTGACCTGTCTATATTAGCAGAAAATATTTATTTAATTTTTAAAGAATTTTAATTAACAGCGGCTTCTTTTATCCCGTCATTTACTCTTAAACTTTTTTTTCGGCATGTTTTTATTTAATTTCGTTGAGGAAATTTTAATTAAATTGAATTAGATTATACTGAATTAAATTTTAATTTGCAAAATGAAATGAAACTGTCCATTAGTAATTATAATTAAATCAAAATTTTGACTTTTGTCTTACATGAAAGAACAAACTTTAAATATGTTTAAAAGCTTGCGAATTGGAAATTACCCTCCATGTACTCGTGTAGAGAACTAAGTCTCTAATTTTTATAAACTACGTTTTATTTTAGGGAAAAATATACAAAGAGAATAAATGTTTTAAAAGTAATGTTAATCAGTAAAATCAATGTTCTCCTAAACAAAAGTAGATCTTGCTTCCCATGATTTAAAAATGGTCCTAGATTTTTATTTATTCAGTAAGAAAAATGATTTTCAGAAAATATTAGGTGCATCAAGTTGCAACTTAATATTTCTCATCAAAGATACCCACAGAATACAAATAAAATATGATTTTTAGAATATCAGCTCCATAAGTCCGTTTTGTAGGGTCCCAAAAAAATCCCCTAAGTAAAAAATTGTGTTTTGTGAGTTTTTGGTGCTAATTATGATTTTTCGCTGTTCTACTTTTTGTCCAATTTTCAATCAGAGTGAGGAAATACCAAATGATTTTCAAGACAAATTATTGTTTAAGAAATTAATTATTATTTTTATTAGTATTCTCTTAGAATTATGCTAGAAAAATGCAGTTTTTCAACAATTTTTCACTTTTTGTTCAATTTTCAATTAGTGAAAGGTGAATAATTAATTTAAGTTAAAAAATTACTTATTCAAATAATTTATTATTATTTTCACTAACATCTAATTTCAATAATGCAAGAAAGGTGCCGTTATTTCCAAAATTTTCAACCAATAATCTACTTTTCATTTCAAATTAGAAAATAATTAATTTAATATAGCAAAAATAATTATTTAAAAAATAATTTTTGTTTATAAGTATTTTCATGTCTATCGTTGCTAAATAATTGCGATTTCTTCTGAATTTTTAAATTCTTTTTTCACTTTTTACTTAGTAAAGTTATAACTAGTGCAAGTTGAATAACAAAATTGTTTAAGCATTTAATTATTGATTGTAACTACCTTCTAATACATAAATGCCAAAAAGTTGCAATTTTTCTGAACACTTAAACTTTTTGTTCAAGTTTCACTTAGTGATGTAATAATTATATTTAATAAGTATGCTAATTTAGACTATTTCTTATAATATATTTTCTTAGACAACTCATTTTATTAACTTGAAATTATTATTATATCAATGAGTGAAACGAGAAAAAAAGTTAAAAATTTCAGGGAAAACCTTAACTATTTGATATCAATATAGAGGAAAATTGGTACAAACAATAATAGTTTGTTTCCACAATTGTTGTTGCTAAATCAAAATAAATATTTACTCATTCTAGGTGAAAAGTTAAGAAACAGTTAAAAATTTCAGAAAAACCCGCAATTTCTACAATTATTCGAAAATATTATTGATAACAATAATAATTAGTTGTTAAAACAATTATATTGATTAATGCAAGTTAACTATTACCTCTCTATGATTGAAAATTGTTAAAAAAGTTGAAAATGTCTTGAAAGAACCACTACTTTCTATCTCTATTCTAAGATACCATTAACAAAATAATAATAAATTCTTCAAACTAGTTATGTGAAGATCTAATTATCCGTAAACAGTTTTATTCTATTTAAAAACTTCATTTAAAAAATTCTTTGCAAAACTCAGTTTTTCACTTAAGGCACTTTCGGGACCCTAATAAACAAAGTTGTGGGAGTGATATTAAAAAAATAATGATAAATTTATTTTTTATAGCTAATTAGGAAGAGGAATGTTGTGTTTCAAGTAGCTTCACCGAATATTGACGATTTTGAATAAAATTTAGAAAAAAATTTAATTATATTATATATTTAATTATATTTCTGTTTGAAATCCAGGTATAAGTGTTCAAAATAATAATTAATTAAAATTATATTATTATTATATTTTATTATTATTAATTATTATGACATTATTATAATTATATTTAATTAAAAATTCATCAATATTATTATTACAATTTACTCCATTATTTAGTAGACATCAAAAGAAAAAAAAATATTGCGAAAAATTACGAAATATTCTACTTCACGCAGCTTAAACGTAAAAGAAAATAAATAATACAATATTTCACTTGAATTCTTTTCGATTAAAATTTTTGATATTTATAAAATTTATTCAATGAATAGTTTCCAAATTACTTTAAAAATATTGTTTCATTTATCTTTTAAATACTTTTTCCTAAACTAAAACTTAGTTAATGAAAAATTGAAATAGTTTATGAAAAATTAGAAACTTGGGTCTCCTCAGGTCATAATTTTCATGGAATTTTAATTAATGATGGCTTACTTTGTTCCTTGAACGATTATTTATTATTCGTAAAGTTTACATGGAAATCGTTTCATTTGAAAAATAGAAATTAAACTAAACTACATACGAAACATTAAGCTAACATTTTTTGTAATATTAGTCCAATCATTAGAGTATTAATTCGAGTCGCTATCTTGTTTTTTCTTCTAAATTATGTCAAGTCTAATATTTAAACAATATATTCGAGGTGGAACCCGTTCTTTTCAGATATTTGTATTTCATACATCTGTTTCCCCCTCCTTTAAACCTTGAAGATTGTTGTTTAACAGTTTATTTACTATTTGGAATAATTAAAACATTAACCTTCAATAATTGAGTGGAAAAGTAGAACGAGTTTTTGATAATAAATTTTTGAAATAATGTATATAATGCTGAAGTACATAATAAATATTATATAATATTATTTTACATTATATAATATTATTTTATTTTATATTATATAATATAATTATATAAACTCAGACTTTTATACAAAAATTTGCCTTTCTGGTATAAAAATGAAAGAATTCGGCGAATTTTTTACTTTTATCTTGGCTCAAGAATCTTTCTTGGTTAAGAATTTTTAACTCTTTTGATAAAATGGTTTTCTAATTTGGAAATTTATTTAGATTGGTAGAAATTTTTTTTTTTGTAAAATGCAATCCTTTGGTTTATTATCTTTTTTATTTGATCATTCTAATTTTTTTGTTGAAAATTAGCGTTTTTGGGTTGAAACATCAACTATTACATTTTTCTTTAGGATTTTATTTTTTCTATTAAAAAGTGTAACTATTCTGTTGAAAATTATTTCCTTGAGGTTGCAGATTCAATTGTCCTGGTAGACTGAAAAACTTTTCCGGTTGAAATTGTACCTATTTTGTTAAAAATTCGTCTGTTCAGGTTGAAGATCAAATAATTTGAGAAGAAAATTTAAATATTTGGTGGAGAATGAACTTTTTTTATTCAGATAAATTGTTTTCTGTTGAAGATTAAAAAATTTCTGGTAGAAACATCAATTATTACTTGGGGGGGGGGGGG
>NC_046664.1:74043698-74046619 GCF_010883055.1 Belonocnema kinseyi | reverse complement strand
TTTATCATTTCTGATTGATAATTCAACAATTTTGTTGAAAAATCTTCTTTTTGGGTTAAAGATTAAGCTATTTGGTAGAAAATTAATATTTTTAAATAGAAAATTTAACTGTTTCATAGGAAATTTGCATTTTCGGTTTGGATTAAAATGAACTTTTCTATTCGAATTCGTTGTTTTTTAAGATAAAAAAAATTCTGGTAAAAATATCCATTCCTCTTTTTTTTATTGAGAATTTATCATTTCTGATTAAAAATTCAACAATTTTGTTGAAAATGCTCCTTTTTGGGTTGAAGATTAAGATATTTGGTAGAAAATTCATATTTTTGAACTGATAATTCAACTGTTTTATAGAAGATTTTCATTATTGACTTGAAAGTTCACTTATTTGTTTAAAATCTTTTTTCCCTTTGAGGTGAAAAAATTTTCGATTGAAAATGTACCTATTTTATTCAAAATTCTTATTTTCAGGTTAAAAATCAAATCATTTTAGTAGGAAATTTAACTATTTGGTTGAAGATGAACTTTTTTATTTAAATCCATTGTTTTTTGTTAAAGATATTTTAAAAATGTGGTAGAAATATCAATTATTATATTTTTATTGAAAATTTATCATTTCTGGCTACAAATTTAAAATTATATAGAAAATATTCGTTTTTAGGTTGGAAATGAAGCTATTCGGTAGAAAATTAATAATTTTAAATTTAAAATTAAACTTTTTCATAGAAAATTTGAATTTTGGCTTAAAAGTTCAAGGATTTGGTTGAAATATTTTTTCTCTCTTGGCTGAAAAATGTTATCTGTTAAAAATGTACCTATTTTATTGAAAATTCGTCGTTTTTGGTTGAATTGAACGGTCTAAAATATTAAGATCAGGTTTCTTGGCTAAAAATCATTGTCCTTGGGTTAAAAAGTGAATCAATTAGTAATAAATTTGAAATTCTTGATAAAAGCCCATGTTTTCGTTTAAAATTCAACTTTTTTTTATTTCGCCTTTTTGGGTAGGAAACTTATCAATTAGGCAAGGAATTTAGTTAAATTTTATTTTCTTGACTGAAAAATCTTTTCTTTTAAGAAATATCAACTGCTAAACTTTGTTTTAAGGCTAAATTTTTTTTGGTTGATAATGTAAATATTTTTTTGAAAATTCTTCCTATCGTGCAGAAGATTAAATTATTTTGATGAAAAATTGAACTACTTGGTTGAAAATGACTTTTTTAATTGAAGTTAATATTTTTTGGTTAAAAAGTAAACTTTTTTCGTAGATAATTAGTTTTTGGCATGCAAATTAAAAAATTTGGTTAAAAAATCAACTAATTTGTTAAAAGTCATCGTTTTTTAGATATTAAATTATTTTTCATCAAAGATTAAGAAATATTTTCATTACAAATGTATCCACTTTGTTTAAAAATTTATTTTTTTGGTTCAAGATTCATTTCGAGCTTCATTGAAACCGCACGAAGGCTATATTGTGAAACTTATTGCAAATAGGCTACGCCAAATGACCTTGCATTCCTCCAAAATAAAAAAACAAGAACTATTTACAATTTTAATCTACTTGCACTTACTTTAGATAAAATTAAAGTTAAACACGCATTTCCCATTAAAAAAAAAAATTGTAAATTTGATTCAGAACCGTCATTATTATGTACATTGAGTTAAAACTATTCAATTAACAAACGTAATTATTTGAACAATTTCTTATTTTTTAAAATAATATTTTATTTGAACAGTGTTATAGGGTTAAATTGCTTTTGAAATTTGTATCCTTTTTATATTCTTACTAAGAGTTTGGTAATAATTAATGAAATTCAACAAACAGATATGTTTGAACTGATTATTATTGCTTATTTTTTAAAAAAATATTCTTTTATTGTGTATTTATCATAAGTTTATAACTAAAAAACCAAAGCAAGATACAAATTTTAGAAAACATCGAAACTTTCTGAACATTTAGATAAAAGAAGATCATTATTAACAGCTTTGAACTGTTTGAACAATTATGTTTGTTTACGTAATAATCATTAACTTACTAAGTTGTAAGCTGCCAAAAACTGGAAAATTTCAAAAGAAACTGCAACTACATAGCATAACGATAGGAGAAAATAGTTATTAAAAATAATAATTTTTCGAAACATTTATTTATGTTATGTTTTATTCTTTTTCACACCGATATAAGTAAAAAGTGGAGAAGAAGGTAAATATTTCAGAAAAACCGCAACATTCAAACATCATTCAAAGATAATATTATTTAAAAGTATAATAAATTGTTGAAACAATTATTTTTGCTATCTCGAATTAATTATTACTTATTATTATTATTATTATTATTATTAATTATTAGGCATTAAAAAGAAATAATTGTTTTTGACAATTAATTATTATTTATTATAATATTATTTCCAGAATGCTGATAATGCTAAGAAGTTGGTATTTATTCTAAGATTTGCCACTTTTTGTCAAATTTTTATTTAAAAAGGACTAAACATTAATTCAATTTAATAAAAAAATTTTTTAACAATTTATTATTATCTTTAATAATAACATTTTTGAATAATATAAGAAAGTTTTGTTTTTAATATTCAAGTTTTTGGCCACTTCTTGCTTCGAGTAAGATAAACATTAATGCAAGTTAATTACCATAATTGTTTGAACAACTCACTATTGTTTATAATCAGCTTTTCTCAACCAATTTCTAGAAAAATCCATTTTTTCTGAAATTCTAAGTTTTACCTTGGCTTTTCATTTATAAAAAATAATAAATTAACAATGGAGAGAATCATTTTTTAAACAATATTTTTATGTTTTATAAATATAATTTTCTTAAATAGAACATATATTTAAAATATTCTTTAAATTTTCTATATGGATCATTGTAAATGTAAAATTTGTTTATATTAGTTACTAACAGACATTTTCTTTGA
>NC_046664.1:74016448-74043598 GCF_010883055.1 Belonocnema kinseyi | reverse complement strand
AAAAGCAAAGTTGAAAATTTCAGAATAACCCGCAACTTGCTAGCATTACTCTAAGAGAAGGTAGTTGTAAAACATAATAAGTTGTTTAAAGAAAAATGTTGATCAATTTGCATTAATTATTATCACACAAAGTGAAGTTAAAAAAAATAAAAAGTTTCAGAAAAACCCATAACTTTCTATCATTATTGTAAGAGAAGATATTTATAAACAATAATAAATTGGTAAAACAATTATATTTGTTAAATATAATTAAACCTTAACGCAATTTAAGTAAATAGTAGACAAAAAGTTAAAAATTTTAGACAAAAACTACAACTTTTCAACATTTCGGAAAAAAATATTATTAAAAATAAGGAATTATTAAAAAAATTAATTTAGGTGAACTTTGTTAATTAAAATCCCCTCGCTAAGCGATTAGTTGACAAAAAAAAACTCTGATTGAAAAGTGGAAAAAAGTAAAATGATTAATGTGATTAATGTGAAAGTTGCATGAAAGTTGTTGTTCAGTTCAAAAAATAACTTTTTGACAACAAGAAAAACAAATTTAATAACTAGCTGAACTTAAGAAAACGATAATTTTCAAGAGAATGGTTTAATCCTCCTTCAAATAAATGTATATTAAAAGAAGAAGATTAATTTATACCAAAAATACGAATTTTCAACGAATAAGTTAATTTTATAAACAAAGAGTTGTTAGAAAACATTAAAAAGTAGTTGAATTTATAAATAAGTAGTTGAATTTTCTAACTAAAAAGATACATTTTTGACCAAAGAGTTTAATTTTAAATAAATGAGAAGGTAAAAAAATTCAGTCAATGAAGACAAATTGATATAAAAAATTGTTGAATATTCAAACGAAAAAGAATAATTTTCAACCCAAAATTTAATATTTTGAACCAACAGCGATGAGTTTTAAATCAGAATGATGAATTTTCGAACAAAAAAGCTAATTTTTAACAAAATAAATAAACTAAAAACGAAGTTGTTAAATTGTTTTCTATAAAACATCAGTATTCAATTATAAACCCCAGTTTTTGCAAAAACCGGAATTTTTTCATTTTCACTCTCAAAACTTAATTTTCATAAAAAAGAACTAGTTAATTAATAAATTTCCAACTAAAATGATGAGCCTTCATCTGAAATTCCAAAAAATAGTTTAAAATGAAACTAAATGGTTAAATTGAAAAAATGATATTATAATATTCTAATATATTTTTAATAATAATAATGTTAATATAATATATAATAGGCTGAACCTATAAGGCATGGCCTATATGATAATATTATATATTTTAATGAAAAATAATTTAAATTTTTTGTAATAATAGTTTAAAATATATATTTTTTAATCTCCTGAAGACTCAAATTAGTTTTCAATCCTTTTTAATTAATAATTCAGTTCTCCTAAAGAAAGTTTTAATTTTGCAAAATTAAAAAGAAAATATTCAAAAACCTTTTTTTCCGAATATTTGGAAATCTTCAAAACTTAAAATTAATCTTTCAAAATAAAACCTAAATAATCTAAAATTTTTTAAATTGAAATTGCTCACCTGGAAATTGTGATTTACAAAATTTCAAGAAATAAGAAAGAACAAACTGAAAACAGCTACTAAAATATAATATTATAATAATCATAAATGGTTTACATGATATTAGTCACATTAAAATTTACTTTAGAAATAGGAAACAGTAAAATTTTTTTTGGCGTATAAAATAAGCCATCAATTATTGAAATGCAAAAGTTTCTAAAAAACTGGTGAGAAGTGACTGAAAAAAATAATTATATTACAATAAACATTGCGATAATTGATGCTTTTTGTACGCACTAAAATTCCAAAATGAAAAATAAGGTTTTTTATTTGATACCACAGCATAAATGATATTATTTTGAATCCTGAAACCATAGAAAAACTTTTTTTCCCTATATCTAATAAGATTTAAAAACTTTTCATGCTTGTGATTATTTATAGTCGAACTCCAAATATACGAGATGTTCGCCAATTGGAAACTCCAAAGACACGACCGTGAACCGGCTTCCCCCTTCTACGACGCTCTGATTTGGATGGTAATGTGTGAGGACGCACATAGGCCTACTACGCGCAGACGCAAGCGCACACCGAATGCGAGGCGGCGCGCGCTCACTTGCGCATGACTCAGATAGAACAGGGTAGAGGAAAAAAATTCCGCTCGCTCCTTTGGAGTCGGGACGTTTGTGTCTGCGACATACTCCTACAACATAGGTTTTGTATCCTATGAAATATAATATTTCAAAGTTTTAACATTTTTATTTCGCTTAGAATATTCAGTGATCGCGGTAGATTAACAATAAAACTAAAAATTGGGTAAAGTAGCCAGCGCGGGCTTACAAAAAATCGTATCGTAACCTATTTCGGCACTTCCCGATAGCCAGCCATTTTTGATAAAAATTTAAAAAGTGAGCATATTTTGAATATTTTTAATACCACTTACTTCAAGATTTAAAAATTTTCTGTACGGGTATTCATAGTATTCGCAAAAGCACCTGAAGGAGGGTCGAAAATGTGAAGATGAGACCATATGAACTCTAATCTAACACAAGGCTGCTGAGAGTTGGTGACCTTTTTTAGCATGAAACACTAACCAGCTATGGCTCTTGGTTGAAACTGAACCCGTCTGGGTAACAGAGGTAAGGGACATCATTTAGAAGTTAAAAAACGGCGAGGTTGCTTAGTAGACCGTATGTGCACAGTTTCAATCATAAAAATAATACCAGTGAATGTTATGAATTATAATAATATACATTTATGGGAATGGTATAAAATCTCAAGGATAAACTCGAGTGCGAAGCACGAGATGCGTGATGAGAATGTGTTCGTTAAAGCCGAAGGAGCTGTAACAAAAGAGAATTCACAAGCGAAGCGAGCCGTGCGCGATGAGAATGTGTCCGCGCAGCAGAAAGATTTTTTCAAATTAATTAAAATAATGAAACTCTGTGTGGACCTGAGATAGCAGATTAAAAAAAAAGTTTTTTATAAATCCTAATATTCAGCGCCGCCAGAAAGCTAAAGTAAAAAATGGAATACTTTATACTTTTTTGCTTTTTTTCTTCTAATTTTATCCTAAAAAAAATTATTTTGCTTTATAGTTTTCCGAGGAAAGGGTAGTGGCTCTAGCACGACGACGATTCAACGCAGCCTCATATTAATTGTTAATTAGAAAAAAAATTTAAAGATAAGAATGTATTGTGACAACAGAAAATAGAAAGGCTTGGCGCGAACTTGAGAAATAAAGATTTCACAACCTGGGTTAATTCTGCTGTAATGAGTATAAGTAATCGGATGGCGATTAGTATATATAGCAGTAAATATTTTTCAAATTTGTCAGTCGACATTTACGAGATTTGTTTAAGAAAATGAAGATACTCATCAGTACTCTGCTATCTATAATCATGATTCTTGAGCAATATGTCGGTATGTGTGAAAAATATAATCTAAACTTCCATGTAAATATCAAATATTACATATCGCAAAAATTTAATTAAAAATATAAAGCTGCAACTTGAAATAAATAATTATTGAAGCCTTCGGAATTAGCATCTATTAGACTAAAAAATCTTCGACTCGCGTTTTGTCAAATTTAAAAATTCTTTATTTGTAAGTTTTTCATTTTATGCTTTTATTATTTTACGTACGTTATACTCTCAATGCTTTAATTAACTAATTATTTAGTTTCAAATACTTACAATGTAATTGCTAGGTTTCATTCTTTCTATCGCATTTTTTTACTTCTCTTAAATTTTTGTCAATTTCGAGTATTTTTCGAATTTAAAAATTTAAAAACTTTTTTACTTCAATTATTTTAATTGAACATTGTTGTTTATGAACATTTTTATATTAAAATTATTATAAGCAGGAGACATGTGTCTACAAAAAAGAATTTCGTATCCTATTTCACATAGTATTTAAAAATTTTAACTTTTATATTTTTATTTTACCAAGAATATGTTATGATCGTGGTAGATTAATGATAACATTTAAAGCCCCTCCTCTTCCTCATTCTTCCTAAACTTCTTTCCACTTTCTTTTTCTTCACTTCTACTTATCGTCCCCTCATTTCCCCTCAATTATTTTTCTTTTTCCTTACATAATTTCCCCTCACTCCTCTTTTATACCACTACTACCATTTCCCCCATTTGCCTACTACCTTCCCCTTATTTCCCCTAAAACCCCTTTCATTATTTCTTCATGGGGACAGTTTATTATTATTATTACACCATTAAGCCATTTCCCTTTCGGGGTAGGCGTGACTCACTCGGCAGGGGAAAGGAGTAGTGTGTGGATGGGATAGAGATTTTTCAGATTGATCCAGAATTCTCGTGCTATTTATGTAAATAACACGTTCGTTCCGCAACACTGCTCCGACCCAGGTTGCTGATCAATCTCTCTAGCAATCACCCCAAGCGAAGAACCTCACGAAGCCGTTATGTAAGGATCCCCACTTGGGTCCATTAATAGCCAAGGTCTTTGTTTCAGGCGTCGTTCACTAGTGATTCGTTAATTGATTTGCACTAACAAGGAAGGCAATCCAGATGTCCCTCTCCGATTTGATTCCCCTCATTGTATGTTCTAGTAATCGAAAAAATATTCGACACGCTTTTTTTATCTGTAGAAAAACACTTTACTGGGGTGAAATAGCCCTTCAAAAAATGGGATCTCAAATGTCTATTATATGGTTTTGTGTATAAAAACCAAATTGATTTCGACGAAACCTACTGGAAAAGTTTTCTCGTGATGGAAGATGAATGAGGCAATTTTTTTTTAATAAGAGAAGGGGGTAAACCACCCCGACATATCTTTAAAGTTGTGTTAAAACATTTTCAATTGACGGGCCAAAATGAAAAATAAATATATTTTGCATTTGAGACAAAAAATAAAGTTGACGTATTTCGTAAAAAATAAAAAATGATAAGTTAATGGGGTAAGCTACCCCTGAAAATTTTTTATTTTGTTTCTGTGATAATATATATTTTCTATACCCAAACACAATATGAGGGGTAAACCATCCCCACATATCTTCAAATGTGCTTAAAATTATTAAATTCAAAGGAGACAAATTTACAAAAATATATTTTTCACTTAGGATAAAAATAAAGTTGACGTGTTTTGCCAAAACAAATTTTAGTTATAAATTAATGGGGGTAGCTACTTTTAAACACTTTATTTTGTGACTATGATAATATATACTTTCAATACACAAAGACAATTTGGAAAATATTTTTAAAATAAAGGAAGTAAAATAGAGTCCATCCAATATATATACAGAGAATTACCTGTGTGCAATCCCCCCCCCCCCACTTATGCATAATATTGCAAAATAATTCTAAAAACGAAAAAAAATCAGAATAAAATACGTATTGCACACAAAAAAGAGGATGAAGGTATTTCTATATTTTTAAGAGAACAAGAGCATTGAAGAGGGTAACTACCCCTAAAATATTTTCATACCAAAAATTAATTAAAATAATTAAAAATCATACATATTTAGTAGACAAAAATAGTACGTGCAGATCAAATTTAACATCCTTTTAATTCTAGACATTATATCGAATATTTATTTCTTAAACTTTAAACAATAATGATATTCGTCAAAAAAAAGTTTAAAACATAGTAATTTCTTATACCGTGAAAATCGAATTAAAGCGATATTTGTACAACTTAACAAGTCACAATGTTTTACGTGAATCAACGAAGCTAAATCCTACCGGATCCAATTTCCCTTGAAATTGATATTGTAATTCATCAAAATAACAGAATCATTTTTCCAACCACTGAACCAAAATACATTTAAAGGTCGAATTTTCCCCTGTTGTTCCTGTTGGAATAATTTTAATATTTACATTCAAAATCAACTTGTTTTTTCACAAGATAACGTTTATCACAGAATGTACAATAATAGAATAGCTGACAACGAATAATGAGTCCTATCTATAATTAATTGAAGATGATAATACATAATTTGATAAAATTGTAAATTTCAAAATTATTCCAACAAGAAAGAGAGGAAAGATTCAATATTCGTTGTCAGCTATTTTATTACTACACATAGTAGTTACACAGTAGTTTCTCTCTTCTATATCTATTTAACTTCCTTGGTGATAAAAATTTTGTCCAATTGTCTTTGTGTATGGAAAGTATATGTTATCTTAGACACAAAATAAAAATTATGTAGGGGTAGCAGCCCCCTTAAATAAAAAAAATTGTTGGTGAAACATGTCAATTTTATTTTTGTCTTAAGACCAAAAAATATATATTGTTTTTTCCTATAATTTAAGAATGGTCAGTTTGTCTTTGTTTGTAAAAGTATATACTATTATGGACATAAAATAAAAAGGGTTTAGAGGTAGCTATTCCCACTAGTTTAAAAAAAGGATGTTTTTTCGCGAAACACGTCAACCTTATTTTTGTCTCAAGTGCAAAATATATATTTAAACAATTTTTTCCTTTGAAATAAAAAATTTTCAGCATGACTTTCAAAATGTATAGAGGTGGTTTACCCCCTTCATTTTTTCATTGCTGAGAAAATTATGTTATTCATCTTTCATCATAAGGAAACTTTTCTTGCAGATTTGATGGAAATCAATTTGGTTTTTAAACACAAAACTATACAATCGATACTTGAACCTCCTATCTTTGAGGTGCTGTTTTACCCCCTTAGAGTGTTTTTCCGCAGACAAAAAAATTTTGTTGTTAGTTTTTCGAATACTGCAACATATAATAGAGGAAATAAAATCGGCGAGCAAAACTTGGAGTACCTTTCTCGTAAGTTTGAACAATTTATGGAAAAAACGGTCCTTTAATTGAATCCATGAAACATAATAAATATTACTTTTTTTAAAAGTAAATGTCATAAACAATTATCCACAGCTGACAGGTTCCAAGCCAGGAATATCAGAGTTGTTGGCCATTGGTTGTATATGAAAATTATTTAACTATTTACTAAATTTATTTAAATCAAGCAGAAAGATTCATTTTTAACACTTTTGAACCGAGAAAAGTTCTTTTATAGAAAACTCTCTATTTCTTTTCCATTCTATATATTTTTATATCATTTTATTTTACTATTGCTTGAAGTTTGAATATTTATTCCATTCTTCTTATATTTTTAAGCAATTCAATTTTATATAGTATAAAAACGATAATAACCAAAATATTAGTTTTTAATTGAATGAATAAAAAAAAAATCCTAAAAAGAATTTCTTTGAGTATGTGTGGAAAAGGAAAAAGGAGGTTTTTCGGGTATCTATTGTGTGCAAAACTACGAATCTTGCCGATGTTTCATGAACACTGCAGTTCACTTCTTCAGGGTTAACCTGTTACTGAGGTTTCAGGTTCTATTTTCCTCTACGATGCCTGCAATTGGTCAGAGCCCCCCGCCATGGAGACTGCACGCACCTAATTGGCCAATCAAGTTTTTTAAAAAAACAGGGAGGACGGAATTTCGAATCGGATTAGTAATACCTATTGTCCCTATTGATGTCACTCAGAGAAATGTCCTTACGCGAAAAAGGATATTTCTGGACGTTAATGAAATTTACTTTCGAATGTAAGGTTGAGAGGATTTTCATTTTTTACAACAGAAATCCTTTTTCGGTAAAAACTTTTCTTATACGACTAACTTCACCTAATCCTTCTGCCAAATAATTCTGTTTGTGTAAAAAATATAATCACTTCATTCAAAACAAAAGAGCCAACAGGACGATGCTTCTGTTTCAAGCCAAATTTTTCTCTAAGTACTTATTAGGGTGTTTTGAAATTTAGTTTGCTGCTCTCTGTTTGTATTAAAAAATATCGTGGGTTTTTGCGTTGATGGCTGATTTGTTCAATTAAATGTCATGTGATCTTTCGATGTGATGGAATCAGCTAGTGCTGATTGCTTGAAATGTTTTAGCCTAACTTTACTCTAATGTTCCTTTATTCGTTGGCTCACCGTTTTATTTTTGTGGGTGGTTTAAATATGGTTTGGCTGTTACGTTTGTGGAAAATTCTTCCTTTTTGTTCTGTGACACATTAGATGTAGGTTAGGATGGTGGTCGTTTTTTCACTCCCTCTCTCTCTCTTTACTAGTTCGCGTTGACTTCTTTTCTTGATTGTATTTTCTTATTCAATTATCAATATGTTTGCTTGTGTAATCGTTCTGTATTACAAATCTTTTGAAGTTTTGTAATTTCTTTTCTTAGTTATCTTTATCTGTTATTCAGACTTCTCTGCGTACAAGGGAGCTGATAATTTATTGTTTTTGAGATGGATGGTGATGGAAGTAGATATGTTGGTACCTACTTGTTATCAGATCTTTTGTAAATTAGTACGTGAAAAAAGGCAATTTTCCGTTTTTTACAATTTCCATGGTGGACTGGATATTAAGGTGTAATCAATTGATAAAATCAAAAAACTTCTGTAGTTCACCTATTCCATGTCTCCAGTTGATAAAAGTGTTTTTTTGAATGTTATAGTTTCTAGATGTTCCGTATAGTTGTTTGCCATTACATCTGAGATTAGGGATCTCAGAGCTGCTCCTGCGGTTTGTTCTTTGAATTAGTTATTGGAGGAGAAATAAGTATTATTGAGACAGTGTTCTATCAAAGGTATGCATAGGATCGGAGCGAAAGTTATCAAAGGATTCATTAATATTAATTGTATCAGAGATTGTCACTTTCATAAAGAGAGGTACTACTTCGAAACTTTCTAGGATGTATATGGGTTGAATATATATCTGCAGTACCATTCTCGCAAGGTTAAAAGAGTTTTTGACGTGAATGATGAGTTTCCTGTCAAAGGATTCAGTTCTTTGGTGATGAAGCGTGCTAGGTTGTGAGTTGGTGTGTATATAATGCTGAGGATCGGTCTAAATTTATTGTTGTTATACTGGATTTTTAGGAGTCCTTAAAGTCGTAGAGAGATGGGATTGAGCAGATATTAATCCGGGTAATATTATGATGTCTTTATTTCGATTGAGTTTATTATTTTCTGTTTTCATTACTTTGTTAAGTTTCAGGAGGAAAATTGGGCTTGACGTAAGATGTTGGTTATCCTACGTTGTATGTCATTCGATTTTTCAGGTGGAATGGTATATACTGTGGATTCCAAATTACTGATTATTTTTCTTTCGGAATTTTCTAAGGAGCTACTGCAGAATTATATCTTTGAGATAAGGCTGAAGTCATCAATTGCTGAGAGAATGGTTTGAGACATTTTTTTTATAATATCATTTAGTGGTGTTTGTCTTATTGGAAGTAATTTGTTAAATTTTATTTTTTGTGTTTGAGTGAAAAGGTCTTTATTCCGATGAGAGTGCTGAAATGATGTGGGTGACAATGTACACCACATGTTAAATCTGAGGGTGTTGGATAGGAAAAGGTGAAGTTTAAATAGTTTTTTGGATGTGCAAGACAAATGTGGTATGTTGCATTCTTGCTTTTGAGACAAGCAAACTTTTTTATGTTAGACTGATTCGGATTTAAATTTCCCTAAACAGTTTTTTAATTTTAGGCATTTCGGGCTGATGTTATTGACCTTGCATCGTTTAAAGAGAGCTAAAGATTTTAGTAACCTAAATCTTGGCCTGGCCAATCACAAGTATCGTAGATAGTATATATAAGCCTAACATAACCTGAAATCTCAGTATCAGATTAGCCCTAAAGAAGTAAACATTGCGCGTGATTTAAACTCGAAACACCTCCTTTTTATTATAATGAATCAAACCAAAATAATTAAGTCTATTATTAAGAGTGGTGCAGGTTGAAGAAAATGAGCCCAAACTTTCTGGTTGAAAACTCGGTGTCCGAGCGTTACTGCCAAATCTAACCTATTGTGAGGAATATTGATTTTTTAAATTCTAAAATTATTTAATTTAAAGCGCATTAATTCATAATTGTTTAGTATTTGGTTGCAGCATTGCTGTTTAATCTTTTTAAAATGACAAATATCTGTTTCATTTTGGTAGAATTGAATGCTTCGGGAGTTTTCCAAGGCGGTCCAGGCCCACTTACGCCAAAAGTAGTGCCTAAGCCACGGGCTGAACAAGAAACTGAGCGCCAAGCTGATGAGCGTATCCTTCATGGGGACACCTTTATTTCGCTTTGGCTTGATCCTAAAAATCGAGCAAGAGTTGTGAAAGCTAACTATGGGATGAACATTGCACCCCATCCATCATTTGTCTCCGGGAACGATTTTTACATAAAACTTACTGATATAGGAGACTCCCGTGGAAACTTCATAGTTGTGGGATACTTCTGGCCTTCTAAAGTGCTTTTAGGAGTCCGAGCACCTGACCCAAGTAACAACCCATTATAAATGTCAGCTAGCAGTAAAGTGGCGCTCGCAGCTTAATCTATTTCTGTGATTTCCATTTCATTAATATACAGGTTGTCCAAAAAGTCTGGAGACACCTAAATAACTTTCCGGTTAAAATATTATTCAAATGGGTCAAGGTCATTGTTGGAGTAACTTTCTATAAGAAATTAAATAATGACTTTCAAATTGGCCTTAACCTCCAAGTTAATTTCAAGTTTAACTTTGTACTTTCAAATAGGAACCCCTATTTTTGATATTGGCAATCGAAAAAGTGGGAATTCTTACTTTCAAACATGTGTTCAGGTCATGTGTCAGGTGTAACTTTGCAAGAATGCTGAAGGTCATTCAAACTTGAGCAAGGCTTGGCTTGGGATAACGGGACGGCCCTGTATTTCCTAAGGCCTAGGTCATTCTTGGAGTCAATACCTTATGATGATTTTAAGGTCAAATTTAAGGTCACCATTTTATTTCTCGTTATAAGTTACTCAAAGAATGTCCTTAACCTTAAGAAATGCTGGGCTGCCCCGTTAAACCAAGACGGGCCTTGCTTAAGTATGAATGACCCTTAATGAACCTGCAAAGTCACACCTGACCTATGAATTGAGTACATATTTAAAAATAAAATTTCGCACTTTTTTCATTGCCGATGTCAAAAATAGGGGTCCCTATTTAGAAACAAAAAGTTGACCTTGAAATGACCTTGACCTATTTGAATAATGCTGTATTTGGACTGTTATTTATGTATTTCCAGACTTTCTGGAAACATTTTATACCGGGTGGGCCATTTTAATTAACGCACGTGAATATCTCTGTTGGTAAGCAGGTATGAAAAAATTGTATGGACAAAAGTTATTTAGAACAATGGAGGCTATCTGACTGTACTAATAAATGTGACCTTAGGGTCAATTTTTATGGTCATTCTTAAGGTTCAGTAGCTGTTTTCCTTGAACTTTTGTGCATTTATGGGTGAACAAATGTTTGCGTAGGCTTCGGGGTCAATACTTTGGTCATCCTAACCTTGAGAAAAGGGGGCTTATGGACGATTTTTCAACATTTTACCTTGTCCTTCTGAAGGTCACTCTAACAAATTGAAAAATATCTCTTCAGCCGTAAAAATTGCCCTTTTTTGAATCTGTCATCAAAAGTGGGGGTTCCCATTTATAAAACGGATTTTGACTTTTAAACTACCTCAAAAATTCACCCCGAGGTCACATTCATTAGTAGAGTCAGATAGACCCATTGTCCTGAAAAACGTTTGTCCAAACAATTTTTTCGTATCTGGCTTACTAACAGAGATATTTGCGTATATCAATTAAAATGGCAAGCCCGGTATGTGAGAATGCAAACAAGTATGCTTAACACGCACATATATCGTTTTTTAAACCAAAAATCAGTTTTTGTATTTTTTCTATTTGTGCTGTAATTTTTATTCAAAAATAGTTAACGTTAATGCGAGATTACCAAATTTTGCAAAGGCCTGAAGGAATTAAAGGTTATGTTTACTCTTGGTCTTTTTGCTCTTTTATTTCGTGATGCGAAGAATTAATTTTATTTGATTAAATATTTTTCTATCTGCTAGAAAATTAAATTATTTTTGATAAGGTGAAATAATTATTCCAAAAATTCAGCTTTTTGAGCAGAAATTCAACTGTTTTGTTAAATATTGGTCTATTGGGACAGAAAGTTCATCCGTTTGGATTTTGTGCTTGGAAATTAATTATTTTGAAATAAAAAATCTACTATAATATTTTTGGTTCAGAATTAATCACTTCTGGTTAAAAATTCGAATGATTCATTCAAAACGTTTCTATTAAAAAAGTGGCTTTTTTAATTAAATCAATCTGAACTAAATAGGTAAATATTTATACAAAAAGGATGCATTGCAAAAAATAATTAAATTTCGACCTACGGAGAGAAATCTTGAACCAACCAGTGGAATTTTCGACTAAATTAAATCGAATTATTTTTCAACAATGAAAAGTACACTTTTGACCAAAAAATTATAACTTTTAAAGCAAAAAGTTGAATTTTGAACAAAATAATTAAAGTTTTAACAAAATATTTTAATCTTAAACCAAAGAAGCTTAAATTCGAAGCCGCAACATAATAGTAGACTTTTCAAATTCAAATAATAAATTCTTAACGATAAAACATGACTTTTCTACCAAAAGCTGAATTTTTCAAAATGACGCATTTTCTAATAAAAAATAGGAACATCCACCAAAGTTGTAGAATTTTAAATAAAAAATATTACTTTTCTAGCGAATAATAAATTTCCAATGAAAAAGAAATAATTTTCTATCCAAAAATAAGAATTTTGAATAATACAGCTGAATTTTCGACCCAAAAATGTGACTTTGAAGATACAAATTTCAAATGTGAATGAATTATTTAAATTATGCTTTAAACAGAAGATCTTTAACTAAAAGAGTTCAACTCTGGGTCGAAAATATAATACTCAAATTTAAAAATGAAAAGGTACATTTTTAATTAAATTTATTAAACTTTTTTTCCAAAGAGACGACTTTTTGACAAAACAGTTGAATTTTTGACCATACAAGATTTGTTTTTGAGAAAATAGTTTGAATTTTACCAAAATATTTAAATTCGAACCAAATAGAAGAATTTTCAATTAAGAGATGAATTCTGGGTAAAAAAATATAATAGTAGATTTTTCAATTCAATATAATTAATTCTCAAGCATAAAATATGTCTGAAAATATGACTTTTTAAGGGAAAAAAAATTTTCCACTAAAAGAAGAAGAAATCTGAAAAGTGCCATATTTTGAAAAAATTCTAGGGTTTATTTCCCAGGTTTCAACATTTCAGACTAATTATCGATTTCTTGACATAATTGGAATTTTCTTCATTTTAAGGCTGAGAGGATTTTCGTTTGTCTCAAAAGCAAAAATATATATAACCTTAATTTATTCAGGCCTTTACAAATGTTAACGATCTAGTATTAATGTTAACTATTTGTGAATAGTAATTATAGCACAAATAGAGAAAATATAAATTTAAATTTTCAACTCAAGAAACGTATTTTCAGCAAAAAAAGGAGTATTTTAGTCGTCAGTATAAAACTTTCATTTCTAACCATAAAAAACGAATTTCGAACAATAAAAATTAAATTTAAACAAAATACATAAATTTTTAACGCAAAATAGAATAGTTTTGAAAAAAATAATTATTATAAAAACAATTGAAAATAAGTTTCAAATACATTTGGAATCTTGTCATTTATCGAATAAAAATAATTATTGTTAAAAAAGTAAAACATACCATCTTTAACATGAATTTTGCATAATTTTACAAAATTATTGCATAAGATGAGACATTTTTTGTAAATTTGTATTTTATTTAGCTAAAATTGATTTTTTCATAGAATTTTTAACTACTTGAGTTGCACATGTAACTATTTTTTAATTAGTTTTTTTTTGGCAGAAAACAATTTTTTCAACCGAAAATTTAAGTCTTCCAATTGAATTTCCTGTCATTTAAGTTGAAAATTCATCTCTTTGGTTAAACATTACTTACCTTGACATTAAGGTTATTTTTACATTTGGCCTTCCAGCTCTATTAAAAAAAAATAAAAAATTCAACTAGTTAGTCGAAAATTTGCCTTTGTTTAGTTGAAAATTTAACTACTTGTTTGAAAATTAAAGCATTTTGTTGAAAAATCGTAACCTATTTGCTAAATAATTAATCTAGTTGTAATTAATCTTCGTGTTTGGAAATTTATCTTTTTGTTTGAAAATAAAGATTTTTTGTTAAAATTTAAAGATACAATATTTTAGAAAAAAAATCCTTAATTTTTGTATAAAAATGTGTTTTGTTTTTTAGAGTTAAATGAATTTTTAAACATTATTTTCAACTATTTAGTTGAAAATATAAGATAATTCCATTTGAAATCATGGAATTATATCTATATGAGATTGTCAGAATATTTTGGCATAAAAATATGTTATTCTACACTCTAACTAAACACGCGTTTCACCGTTTGTCTGAAAAAAATTTTGGTTAGAAACGGCGAGCTGTTGAAGATAATCTTGCAATTCCATAAAAACTGCCAAAATATTTCTCAAAATGATCTAGTTTTTTCACATACACATATTTGGTTAAATTTTCTTTCATGCGATGATACATTTCGAGCTCTAACGAGTGATCGGAGAAAATATCAAAATTTTCAAAATTGAAAAAATGGCGTCGTTTTATCGAAAAATTTTGAAAATGGATTTTCGGGAAAAGGCCACCTTTAAATTTTTTTAGGGTTTTTGGTGGATTTGCGATAACATGAACTACTAATTGTCCAAGTTTGGCTTTTGGTAATAAATTTCATCTTATTGAAAAAAAAATTTTCGAAACAAAATCAAAATTTTTAATTTTTTCAAAAGCTGCCAAAATATTGTAAATTTCAAGAAAATATCAAGAAAATAAAGTAATCAAGTATATCAAGCAAATATCAATGAATAAATAAAGTATTTTTCGAAACATTTCCAGCGAATTAAAGACTCATTTTGTCTAACAGTTTATAATGTAATTTAGGCTTCTATAACTTTAAAAACAAGAAATTTTACAAGATTTTTATTTATTTTAACACTTCTACGTGTTTAATAAATTTCATACAAAATGAAGTTAGCCTAATACTTAACGGTATTGAAAAGAACCGCTATTCTTCGTAGAACCCATCGAATTAATCTAATTTTTTTTCTATTCATTTTTCTTTAAATATATAAATTGACATGGTGCCATATTTTTAAGAATTCAGAGAAGCTCTTTTAAAAGTAATATCTTCAGATGAAGATAATCATGATTCAGTAAATAAGTGCAGAAATTGTTGTTGTGCCATATATTAAGAAAATGAAATAGGTGGTACTTGAAAAAATTTACAGTTTTGATTTTTTAGGAAAAATATATTTTCTTCAACCGGAAGAAATTGTTTACGAAAAGCCAAACTTAGAGAATTTTTAGTCCATATTATCGGCAATCCACAAATCAAAAATAAAACATTTCAAAACTGGCGTTTTCGAGAAAGTCCATTTTCAACATTTTCAGAAAAACTGCCAACATTTCCTCAATTTTGAAAATTTTGATATTTTTCTCCAATCATTCGTCGGAGCTCAAAATTTCGTATCACCTGAAAGAAAATCAAACCCAGTGGGCACAAAATTTGGCGACGTCTTTAGGACATCGTTACGACATCTTCACGACAACTTTACGAGATCCTATGTCCATGTCGTTTCGGTGTCTTTGCGATATCGTAAACACATCGTCAGATCATACGACTTATTTATGATATCGAAAAGACACCTTGACGACATGGACATAGGATTTTGTAAAGTTGTCGTAACGATGTCGTGAAGACGTCGCCAAACTTTGTGCCCACTGGGAACCGAATATGTACATTTGGTAAAAAACTGCATCATTTTGAAAATATTTTTGGCATGTCAAAATATTCTAACAACCTCATGCATACCTCCTTGCATGATTTGAGATGAATTCTGTCGGTGGGATTTTGATTTTTTTGAAGTAACAAATGTTTATTTTCTTTTTAAGCACATTCAACCGACCTAGAACCCAGTGCTTCACAATGGTTTATCCTTCATTTTGGGAGAGCTTACAAGGTAAAGACAAATCGTCGTACAGGAGAGGTGGAAGGTGTTAGCCTCGTGCCTAAAAATATACATAAAAGAACAGAAAATCTACATGGTCTTACACGCGTAAGATTTGGAATGGCTGGCGTAAACTTTTACATTTACTATGAACCTACGAAAGGAGTTTTGGGAGCTGAATACATTCCGGAAGCTCTCCCTCGTAGATTGCATACACGTTAATGTATAAATACGATTTATAACAAATATGTGTAAATTGTGTATACTTTTCGTTTTTTGTTCCCAAATAAAGATATAACAAATTTTTTTAAATTCTTGTCAGCAAAAGTAAATGTTCACCGATGTCTTCAATTTTGATTTCCTACTATTCATTTTTTTTAATAAGTTATGAAAAATGTATTAAATAACAGCTCCAAAAGAACATTAGGTTGTTTAAACGTTATATAATTATTGTATAGACGTTACTGGCAAAGCATATCAGACATAATATATAATCATCCGGCATTATATATAATACCTGGGCATTTCAGGAAAAGGATGCAAATAAATGCTTATTATATACATTACCTAGACATTCTATATAATGACCAGGCATTATATATACACTCAGAAAAATATTTGTTTGAATCAAACAACAAAATATGTTTGAATTCATATAATTTAATCTAAAAAATTTTTTGCTTCAATTAAAATAACTTTTATTTCATTTTAAGAAATGGAAACTATTTGCCTTATAGATGGAAACAAATAATTTGTCTAGTACAATTTGTTTAATTTAAATAAAACATGGACTTTTATTAAACAATGCATTTGTTTAAAATATGTTTATTCGAATTCATAAAAATATTTGTTTGATTTAAACAAAAAATACAGTACAAAGCAGTACTATGAAGTGCCGCTAGGCGTGATAAAGCGCTGCTGACGGTTCCCAAGTACCTAACCTAGAATCTGAATTAATTTATCATGTGATTTATTTGATGGCATTGGTGTTTTTCCGTGTTGTATTATTCTGAATGTTATGATTCACTGTAAAATCTTAAATTAATTGAAAAATGGACGAAATATCTCTAGTTTAGAAATTACTTGAATTGTAGGGCGTTAAAGCCCTGTATAATTAAAAGCAGGAGATCTTATATATACATTTAATTCAAATGACTAACTGTGGTTCGTTTCTCATTATTCTAATTTATTATTGTTTTATTCAAAAATGAGAAGCACAGAGTTAACAATTAACCAGAATAAAGTTTCGGAATGAATACGTGTTTCTGGTTTTACATATACAACGATAATTATGATTAAGAATAAACATATTATCGAGCTCATACATTATTTTTATATATAATGCTGAATTTTGAGGTTAAGTATAAAAAAAAGATTTACTTCACTTTTAAAAAGTCTACAATTAATTAAAAAAAAATATATATATATATTTAATGTAAACAAGAACTTTAATTATTTTAAACAAGAGATTTATTTAAACAAACCAAAAATGTATTTGAACTGAACAAATGAGGAGAAACAAAAAATTTATTCAAATTAAACAAACATTTGTTTGACCCCATATTAAAGAAATAATTTGTTTAAATCAAACAAACATTTTTCTGAGTGTAATACCTGGCCACTTCAGGCAATATATGCAATTACATACTTATTATATACATTACATAGGCATTCTACATAATCCCTAGGCATTATATATAATTCCCAACAAGGGATAGGTAAAGCATATAATTTTGTCTTTGAATATAATGATGCATTTGAAGAAGGGCCTAAAAATTGGCGAACAAACGTTGTTTAGCAGGGATATTTGAAAAAACCTCGTGCTAAAATATCGTGAATAGTATTATCAATTTTTAATAAGCAATTTCTACCTGATGTTGACGTTTTTAACAATATGAGCTTGTTAAATTTTAAAGATATTTGTGAAAGGCGGTTTCTTAAAAAACTTTTCTATCATATATTATTCAATGTAAACTTTTTTTTTAAATTCCAGAAGTGCCTTTTTTTTAATATTTTAGATTTATAAAAAAATGTGTTGTGTCAGTGCAAGAATAGGGTTGCCCAAATGGATACCTGTACGTCGGACAGAGTTTTTGAAACTGATTCACATTAAATTCAAAATTCAAATTTAAATTAATACAATGTGCGCCAAGTTGAACTTCAATATATTTTTCACAATTCGCCATAAAATAAGAACTAGAACTTGTCTTTTAAATATCACCCTCATATGTCTGTTTTGAAGATTCTCACTAAAACCTTCTAAGTAAAAACTTCAATTTTACGAATTTTGGCCGCGAATTATGATTACTTTGCAGTATTTTTAATACAATTGTTTTATGATTCTATTTTCTGTTGGTAATTAGATGTTTGCATAAATTACTCATTTAAATTACGAATTTTTCAACTTATCATCAAATTTTCAGCTAGAGCAAACTAATAATAAATTATATCTAATATAAATAATCGTTTAAGCGTTTGATTATTATTTATCACAAGATTCTCTTAGATTAACGCTGCAAAGTTGCCGTTTTATGTTTATGTTTTATGTTTATGTTTTATGTTTATGCTCGATAGTTGCGGCTTTTTGAAGTTTTTAACTTTTTTATACTTTCTAAATTAATAAATAATAATAATAATTAGTAATAATTAATTAATTAATTATTACACGCTAAGTATAGAGTATGCTTTAAGATAAAAATTTCAGAAAAACTGCAATTATTTATTATTACTATAGGAACAGGTAGTTATCAACAATAATAATTTGTTCAAGTGATTATTTTTGTTATTTCCTATACATTATTGCCTCAAACTAATTGCAAAAAGTTGACGATGTGTTAAATATTTAAGAAAAACCCACAACTTTCTAGCATTAGTCAAAGACTATTAATATTAATAAAAATTATACCAAATTACTTCAAAAATTATTTTTATTAACTTCATTTAATTATTAACCCACTCAAACTGAACCATTAAAAATAACTTGAATAATTTGGAAAACCTTTATTTCCGAAATATATTCTAAGTGAAAATTCCTAAAAAAAAGAATTGTTTAAATAATTTATATTAACATTTAATTATTACTAGGACGTAATATTTTATGTATTATACAAAACAAATTTTATAAACATCTCTATCTTCAGAAATTATTTAGCGTGTACAATTTTAAATTTACCGCCAAATATAGCGCCTGCTGTATCTGTCGTCTGCATAGACACTCAGTAATTTTAATTTTCGCACCTGGAACGAGGATGCTGCTTACACTCATCTCGCGTCGTCTCTTTGAAATTCGCAAATAAAATCCAGACTCGTTGTTAAAATCAACGTTATTTCAGTAATTAGTTTGAAACCCCTACTTAGTGCGCAAGTAATTATTATTTTTAATTAAAATATATTCTTGTATATACAGTTTTTACTTTCTTCTAGATTCTATCATCAGGGAATAAAATTTGACTCCAAATTTCTTGCCAGAATTGGTTCACTTGATTTGACCTTCAAGTTCATCGTAATGTTTACGATGAGCCTTAAAAGACAAAATAAGTTACCAATTTCTTGCCTGAAGCAACATTTCTTAACCGCTTTTTGGCCGGATTACCCGATCGGATCTCGGCCGGTATTGAAGCAGGGATCCGATCAGTTTAACGTGACGTTTTTAGCCGGATCCTGGCCGGATTCCCCGACCAGCGCCCGGCTTAAAGCCGAGCTATCCGGCTGGGACCCGTCCGGATTCCTGATTGCATTCCTACACGGGTAGGAAATCTAAGTTAAACTTCGTACGAACTGCGGAACCTCCTTTTCTATCCAACATTATAGTTTGATTTTCGCTAATTACAATTGAAATTCTAATAATTCACGAAGAGAAAAGTGATCCGCTAATGATTGGTGACTAATCACTTATTCGATTAGTTGAAGTATTTAGTAATTCGTAAGAGTTTAGAAATTTACAATTTTTTGGGGCCGTATACATTAATTTAAAGAAGATTACAGAATTGGAAAATGATAAGATGGTAGATTTTTAAACCTATTGCAAACAGACTGCGTTACATGACCCTGGACAACTACATCTAGCTAACAAGTTTTTCCTTCAATATGGAAAAACAAGAATTTTTTTAAATTTTATTTTATTTTACATTACTTTGAATAAAATTTTTGTATTCATACTACATTGAGTTCAGTATGCGACTCTTGAGACTTAAAGTCAAAATATATTGTATTCTTAATAAAATAGTTGAAATTTTAACAAATTATTAATGTAAACCAAGAAAGATGAACTTTCATACCAGAAAGAAGACTTTTTGAACATACAAGATGAATTTTATTTCGAAAGGAAGAATTTTAAAGAAGATTTGATTTTTTTTTATTAACAAAACGATGACTTTAATAAAATAGCTGATTTTTCAACAAAATATTTAAACATAAAAAAAGAATTTTCAACGAAATACATATATTTTTAAATCGATTAGTTGAATTTGAAACTAAAAATTATTAGTTTGTAACCGAAAGTGCAACAGTTAAATTTACAGTTCCAAACATTACTTTTTAATGATAAAAAAACGAATTTAGCAAATCAGTTAAATTTTTAACTAAAGATTTGTTGGAAAAAATAAGAGAAAAGTTTAAATGTTAGGAATTATTTATTAGTGCTGATTTTCTAACAAACAGTTTAATTATAAAAAAATGTTAACTTTCAACCAAATAGTTTAATTTGTAGGCAAAAAAAATTTCACAGAACAGTTTAATTTTGGAATAAAATGATGAGTCTTTAACCAAAGAATAATTTTACTTAATATCGAAAATTATTTAATTTAGTGGAAAAAGATACATTTCTAATAAGATTGATCATAAAAAGAAACAGATAATTTTGAAGTAAACAAATGCATTCTTAATAAAAAAGATGAATTTTCAACTAAGAGGATTAATTTTCTACCAAAACATACAAATTTTAACAAAATAAGTTTATTATTATAAACAATATTTCTTTGAATTTTCAACAGGCACTATCAACATTCAATTTCAAATGCTAGTTTTCGCCCATAAAGGAATATTTTTCTTTCCAGATCAAAAAGTTAAATCTCCATAAAAAAATAATCTAAACATGTTTATGTAAGTTTATAAGTCCTGACCTATATAAGAATATAATAGATTTTGATAAAACATTATTTGAAATTTGGGTAGGAATCATTACAAAAATTATTTTTGTCTTTCAATTTTTTTTTGATTTTTAAGTAGCTTATTTCTTCTAAATATTCCAGAACCTATATGTTAAAATATTCTCCAGATTTAAATTGTTTTGAATCTTTTCGGAGCTTTTACATGTTCTTAATATACTTTGAAATAATTCAGTTTTCCAAAAAAAATTTAAATCGTGTAAAATTAAAACAATATATTTCAAAGCCTTCATAGAAAACTTTGGAAATGCTGCAAAAGATTTATAAATCAATTTTATCATGGAATAAGATTTGATTAAAAAGTTAAGAAGGTAATTGCGAGAATGATTTCTGTTTTTATTATTTTATTATTTATTTATTAGAAAAAGTTTCTTTTCCAAAAATAAATTTTTTGAATTAAATTTTCTTATTTGGAAATTGTGATTTACAAAATTCTAGGAAATTCCGGAGAAGAAACTAAAAACAGCTACTTAAAGTAGTCCGGCTACTGGGAAAGCTAGTGAAAACTATGTCCATTATTTTTTATTGAAATTTGGAATTGAATACAAAATATGGCCAGGATATCAATAACTAATTTAGGTAACAAGTTTTTATGCTGATAAATATAAATAAAATGTTTTTAAAATAATAATAAAATATAAATTTAAAATTTGCTTTGACTCGATTCTAGTTACATTTTTGATTATTGGCTACATTTTGCTAAAATTAGGCTCAAATACCCTGAAAACAAGTATAAATAAGCCGTAATTGAAATTTCGCATTATATTTTCTCTCTGAAAAAAAGTTTTCCTAACAATACTTAACGTGTTTTAAAGCCAAAATTAACCACTTCTGGAGCCCGCGAAAGGCCTCTCTATAAGATCCCATGTTTTTTGACACGACTTTAAAGAGTTTTAATTCAAATTTTAACCTGGAAAGAGGCCTTAAAAAGGCATTACGTGAAAGAGGACACATTTTTTCGCAAAAAAAAAAAAATAATAATATAAATGATTTTTCATCTGATCGATCCAATAGCCGGACTGCCCTAAATATAATATTATAATAATCATAAATGATTTTGATGATATTAACCACATCAAAATTTACTTTTGAAGTAGGAAATAGTAGAATGTAAATTTATATCTGATTTTTTTTGTAAGCTTTTAAATTTCTATGATAAAAATAAGGCTTTTTATTCTAAAAACGTTAGATAATATGAAAATGTAATAAAAGAAAAGAAGATATAAAAGCTTGGCGTGAACAGAAAAAATACAGAGTGCACAAACTAGGCTTATTCCACTTACAATAATCTTGATTTGATAGGGGAAATTACGTCATTTATTGGTGGGACAACCAATTAGTGGCCTTGAGTATAAATATAATTTTTCTGGAAGATGGTTAATATTGATAGTTCGCAAGGTTTTTTTGGGTAGTGATTAGAATGAGTAATCCGACAATAATTAGTAAATGTATACTAGTGAACATGTTCTAAATTTATCAGTCGTCATTTACGAGATTTGTCTAGGAAAATGAAGATACTTATCAGCACTCTGCTACCTACAATCGGGTTCCTTGTGCAATTTTATGGTAGGTGTGCTCAGTATAATACAAAAACCCAATGTTAATATGAAACATTGATCCTCGATTTTTAGAGACCTCTGTCGGAATACAATCCTGACATGCGCAGTCGACAACGCGCCAAGTACTTAAACAAACGTGTGCAACACATTGCATATTCCCAAAATTTAATTTTTAAAAATGAAGCAACGAATTAGAATAAAGAATTGTGATATGTCATTTTTAATGCTTCAAGAAACAAAGTATTAAATTTTAAATATTTGTGATTTAATTTATGACCTTAAATCTTCTCCATCGCATTTTTTTATCACTTCAATTCATCTCAACATTTAATATTTTTTGAATTTTATGAATTAAGAACTTTTCCTGCTTGTAATTTATTTATACTCGAACTCTGTCAAGAATTAGGAACTCCAAAGATACGACCGTGAAAGGGGCTCCCACTCCTGCGACACTTAGATTTGTGTGGTCATGTGTGAAAAGGCCCGTAGGCCCACTACGCGCACGCGCAGGCACACTTTGAGTTAAAGACGGCGCGCACTTGCTTATAGTCCTCTCATTTACCCTAAATTATTCTTCTTTCTCCTTCTTTAATTTCCCTCACTCCTCTTCACTACCCCAACTATCAATCTATTTATTTTCCTACTCCCCTCTTCTTATTTTCCTCACATTCCCTTCCCCCATTTTATCTTAATATCACTTCTTTCTCTCCCATAATTTACCCTCACTTCCCCCACTCTCATTATTCCTATATTGACAAACACTTGTTTACCCTAATTGGAGGATCGTTAACTCGCCGACTACTACCTGCGATCTCTTCCCCCTCTAATGCGCTTGTCGAAGACGAATTACCCTACTGCACTGAAGGCCATACAAATTTAATATGGCCGTACATCTGATAGAATAACTGTGCCCATATACTTCTATCATTTTCATGTGCTTTCAGAGCTTTTGAAAATTGAATGTGGTTTTTTCAAAAGGTACCATGTGGGCACAAAATTTGGTGACGTCATTACGATGTCGTTACGACATCTTTACGACAATTTTACGATATCCTATGTCCATGTCGTTTCAGTGTCTTTACGATATCGTAAAGACATCGTCAGATCATTGGACTTATTTACGATATCGTAAATACACCTTAACGACATGGATATAGGATGTCGTAAAGTTGTCGTGAGCATGTAACCATGTCGTAAAGACGTCGCCAAATTTTGTGCCCACTGGGTAGACTAAATGACTATAGTGGATATAATGTCATATTTTATTCAATCTCCCAGGTTTTCGACCGCAAAAAGGTGTAAAAAGATGTGAAAGATTATATTTTTGAATAAATTAATTAATATTATATTTATTAACAATTAATTTTTTCAGTTTCTGACTGAGGTTAGTGTAATAATGCAGTATTTTTATTTTTAAATTAGTTTTTTAATTATAATTCATTCTCTTCTATGAGTATGAACATTAAAATTAAGTAACATTTCTGTGAAGCATGGCATTCGTTTTAACATACATCATCAAATTCTAATTCTGATGTAAAATAAGATGGCAGTTTTTACTTATCAAGTGATATGATTAAAAAGTTGTAAGATATCATTCTTCTTCCTCACTTTAATGTAAATAAGTGGTATTTTTACAAAAATCTATAAAAAATTATATTTTTCTACGACAAATAACGAAAAACATACGTCTCGAAAAAATTGACAAAAATTGAAGATTTTTCTGAATTAATTTGGTTAAAAATGTGTTCTTTTTGATAGAAAATGAATTTTCTTGTTCCGGGAAAATAAACGAAAATTTGTCAGGATGGAGTAGAGATTTTTGAAATATGTAATTTGTGACTTTTATGAGGAAAAATTTCGAATTTTCGTTTTTTTAATCGTACATTTTCATAATTTTTTCACAAAAAATATTATTTTTATAGTTTTTTTGTTGTTAAAAATAACACTTGTTTATATTAAAGGGAGAAATGAGAATACAATGTTACCACTTTTTAATGATTTTACTTGAGTTTTGTTACTCCGCAAGCAAATTGTTCTCGCCAGACTGCTCCTAACCTCAAAATCTCAATGAACTGCCATCGCATCTTACATCAGAAATAGAATATGATAACGTAAATTGATACGAGTGCCAAAATTTAGATGAATATTACCAAATGCTAATATTCATACTCATAGAAAATAATAAGGTATAACTACAAAGTTTTCGCTTTTTTTCTAATATTTTGATATACTCGGTGAGAGGCAGCCCCCTGGAACTCTGAGCTGAAAATGTAAAATGTGCTGACGGTGGCCGTGTGGTAGCGCCAGCCTTGCAGTTGGCCTATGATCGTTGCAAATATATAAGGAAATAATAACGTTGAATTTAATAACACATTAAAAGTAATTTACTGACAGTGTCAAATAATCTTGGAATATTTTTAGTGATCTTTTCGATATTTTCCATTTTCCAAGCGAAATAAAACTGAAAAAACTGCTTTTAGATCAAATATCCGCAGTGT
Organism: Belonocnema kinseyi; assembly: GCF_010883055.1. Lineage (NCBI taxonomy): Eukaryota > Metazoa > Arthropoda > Insecta > Hymenoptera > Cynipidae > Belonocnema > Belonocnema kinseyi. The sequence continues at coordinate 74,018,436 of NC_046664.1, read as the reverse complement.
TGAAATTTAAAAAAAAATCGTGGATTGCGTTTGTTTTGATTGTGAATCGGGATAAAAAAGTAATCGGGAGAAGGACGAAGCTAACAGAATTAAATTTTTCAGATCACCAAATGATCAAAATATTGTTAAATAAAGGCAAATGCTATTTTAAGGGACGTTATCAAACTTAAGTGGTGTGGCAACGGTGTTACTTATAAAGTGGATAGGTATATCGTTTTGTTGTTAAAGATTCATCTTTTAAAAAATATTATTTTTCTGTAAATATTAACTGTGAATACTGCGCATTATTTAATATAAACCAAATCAATGTCCTTGTACTTTAGATAATAAGAAAATTATATCTTAAAATATTTTTAAGTGTCAAAAAATCAACTAAAATTATAAATTTTAAGGAAACTAAATTAATTTTAATACATTTATTTTTAAAAATTGCTGTTCGGCATAGCTCTTTTCATGAAATTTAGCCTAAGATTTAGGACAAAAAGAGAATTTTCATTATACTTGTTTTTAAATTAAACATGAACTAAAGGATGTCATTCTAACTAAGAAATCGCAACATAGGAACGAAGTTTTTGACATAATTTACAAATTGATATTTTATCCATTTTACATTAATTTGTTCTCGTCTATCAGTGCTTTTAGGTTTTGAATTATTGATTTTAATTATTTTAATCAAATTTACAAAAAAGAATGATTAATAAATGTTTTTTTTAATTTTAAATGTTTAAATTATGTCTTATAAAGAATAATTTGATGAAGATATAAATTATTCTTTAGTTTTGAATGACTGTAATGTAATAAATAAAGTCAAGCTTATCGTGGGTGAAATTTTATACATTTTTTAAAATTTTATAGTACCTTTTTTAAATTTTATCATTTTATACTTTAAAATTTTATGAATTTTTTTTCTATTTTTTCTATCAAACGGACAATAAGACTGGGAAGATTAAAAATTATTCACATTTTATTTTAAAAGGTTAATTTCAAGTTTTGTAGATGTTGAAATATGCCGGCAAAAAATCTGAAAGATTTAAAACAATTTTTTTGGATTACATTTTTTTTTATTTGTAGAAGTTTCAAAAGTTTTAAAAAGAATCGAAAATAATTGAAATCTTGAGAAGATTCCGAAAAATTAAAAACGAAATGTACATTTTTGATGCTTTAGAACAAAAAATGGGAAGACTTTTAGGAATTTTTAAAGGTTTTAAGAGAACAATAAAATTGTCCCAAGATTCCTGTTAACATTTTCAGTGATTTATTTATTCTGAAGAAGGGATTAAAAAAATTTGAAAATTGAATCGAAACTCAAAAAAATGCTATTATGCTTAATCAATATTTTCAACTATTTAAACTCCAAGTTATTTTATAACTTGTAAAAAAGTTCATTTTTTCAACGTAAATTGTTGAAGATTTTGAAAGAGGAAGCTGGATTAAAATTACGTATGTTAGTTTAAAAATAACTATTGTACAATCCTAATGCTTTAGGGCATATTTTCTTGCTGAAAAGATTCTTCGAAAATCTCATCGATACATTTTTAGATAAAAAAATTTAGTTAGGGATTATAAAGTCGTTATCTTTGTGAACAATATTTTTTTATAAATAATTTTTAAAACTAAAAACTACCAATGAGATTTTCATGAAATCTTTTAAGGAATACAATAAGCGATACAGCGTTAGAATTATATAAGAATTGCAACTTTCACCAACAGAGAAAAAGGAAAACATTAAACTTTAAATTCTTATTGTCAAATAAAGAAAACCCGAAATATTATTTTTAAAAGTTTACCTCGCTTTTTTTTCAAAATTACTTACAATCAACATTAGCCTATTTTCTTCCATTTTATAAATCATTTTAACAAGGTTCATTTATTGAACTTAAAATATCGCACCGTATTAATAAATAAGCAAGCACATTGTGTTCATTAAAACACATAATTTCTTCATTAAAATATTTAAAAACCCAAAATGAATTTAAATTAATAAATAA
>NC_046664.1:74014736-74016348 GCF_010883055.1 Belonocnema kinseyi | reverse complement strand
GACGATTTTCTTTTCGGATATTTCAAATTACACAAATAATATGTTTAATTTGATTGCTCATGAATAATGATTTGTTGTGGTCAGTAGAAAGGCATTAGGATTTACGTCTAAAAGCAGTGAAGTTGACGATTTTTGCTAATTATTTTTTATTCAGAATGTAAAGGGTTCCAAGACTGACTCATCACTGATAACGATACGACGTTATAAAACCCGACTGGCCTTCTGGCTCGGGAGCATTTCATATTCTGTATCTTGAAGCGAGCACATCGTCTCGCTTGAATAAAAACCTACTATAATCCAACCATAGTCTCCAGTACTTATTCTTTTCCCCAGCAAAGCCTTAGTCCTTTTTTAAAAACTAAAGTTGCTAACATTCCAGGTCAAAAGAAAGTAATAAAAAATCTTAAAGATTATTATCTTTTACCCAGAACTATTTAAAAATAATTTTCATTTGAAAAACATTTTTTTAAACAATTTCACCGTGCAGTATTTGAATTCTAGGCCAACTGCATAGCTGGCACCGCCACAAGGCCACCGTCAACTCTCAAGACAAATGTTTCCACAGCCCTTCAGAAAAGTGACATGGGGTTGGTGAGAAGGCCTCTTCTTCCTCTTCGTGTTCTTCGTTGGGCAGAGCCCAGCTGCGCCATCTCAGGAGAGATAGTGCAGTCAGCTCGGTTGCTCGACTATTACGTGGCAAGGCGGCAGAATTTGAATGTGCACCCGGCAGATTACCCCGCACTAGAGGATCCGTTTTTCAATGAGATTCTCCCCACGGGGCTACCCAGCGAACTTAGATTGTGATTTAGATTTTCAGATTTTTTTTTTTAATTTAAATATATGGGATGCGATTTTGAATGAAGGGTTTACTAAGATTTGATATGAGCAAAATGGAAGAGGGCACTTGAGAAGTTTTGAAAGAGCTCTTAATAGGTCTGTTCTATGTGTTTCAAATCTGGGACAGGCCCAGAGAACATGATCTAAGTCTTCATCTATTTCAGGGTTGCAGGAACAACCTCTAGTAGTTGTAATATTTTTCCGGACAAGGCTAGCATTAAGAGAATAATGGTTACTCCTCATGCGACATAGCGAGACTATCCATTCTCTTGGGCCGTTAAATAAAGAGAACCAAGACCTTTTTCTATATTCATAAAAACGCTGGGTGTTTGAGACACCTTTGTTTTTACCTATTTCTAAATAATAGTTGTTACAAATTTTATTTAATTTACGAGCGGAGGAGGGAAAGTCGGAAAAAAGGAGGGGTATATTAAGGATAGTGGCATCTTCAGCTGCTGATTTAGCTGCTACGTCTGCCGCTTCATTGCCCGGGATACCTTTATGACTAGGGATCCAAGATAAAGTTACTACGCATTTAGGTTTATTCAATACTGCCAGGCGATTTCTAATTATAAATATCAGGTGGGAATTCATTGAACCAGGACTATTGGTACCTTTACTTTCTAGGACACTTAAAGAATCTGTGAATATAACTGATTTATCAAAACGGTGCCTGATTATGTACAGTCTGTCAAGTTAAAGCGTGGGTGGCTTTACTCGCAGTCGGTAAGGTGTATCGACATGATTTTGGTGTCAAAATATTAAGAAGAGCTCC
>NC_046664.1:73999479-74014636 GCF_010883055.1 Belonocnema kinseyi | reverse complement strand
AGGGAGCTCTTCTTAATATTTTGACACCAAAATCATGTCGATACACCTTACCGACTGCGAGTAAAGCCACCCACGCTTTAACTTGACAGACTGTAATTAACAGTATATAATATTGCTATGGCTTCCTATATTGACATTAGGGGCGAAGAGCATATCTTCATAGGGAAATTCCTACATAGGATGGATTTCTGATCTACGAATCTGATGTTTTAAATTTTTTACTTTTTCAAAAGCATTCAGAAGGACGAATTCATTGAAGATATGAACTTTCTTTTTTCTAGTAACCTGATCTGAAAGAGAGAGTAGCATATCTGGAAGCGGGTGGTTCAGGTCTGCAAAGTTTTAATAATATATTTTTTAGCCAAGAAGGAGAATCGTGTCTTAAAGGGTGGCTCACAGCATTCTGCCAACATAACGTTAACGGGGGTGCTGCCTCTGTATCGAATGACTAGTCTTAATGTTTGGTTGCGAATTTTTTCAATTTGATCAAAATATTTGTGAGATGCGAAGTTAGAAACATGAGATTCATATTTCAGACTGCTTCGTATGAGGGAGACATAGACCATCCTAAGGATGTTTGAGTCTGCACTTCACCATGTACCTATCAATACTTTAAAGGTGCTAAGGATTTTTCTTATCTTATCGCATAAATAAAGGAAATGATATTTGAATGATAACCTAATGTCTAAAATAATTCCGAGAAATCTGATGTGAATCGAGGGGGAAATAATAATGTTGTTTAATGATAAGGTATATGATGGGTCAGATGTATCTAGGTTCAGTCGGTCGAAAAAGACCAGTTTGGTTTTTTCTGGACAAATCTCCAGATTTCTTTGTCCTAAAAAATAGCAAGCATTTCTTCAGCCAGTGAGTGGAGTTTTTGAATCGTCTCACTATCCCCGGAACAAGATGCATTCGCCGCTTGAGTGTATTTGTTTTTAAAACATTTAACGATTCGCCAAACTCTTGAGATCAATATTGTCCTATCTAGGGTCACACAGAATTTCCTAAAGTTGTTTCTACGAGCCGCGTTTAATGTGCGTCTAGTCTTAGCTTCTATTCTATTTAGGTTAATGTAGTTAGTTTGTTTAGAGTGAGTTAAGTTTTTTGGAGGTCTTGAAGGAGGACTAGCCGCAGTAACTGCTTCATACACACTTTCCACGAAACCCTTATACTTGGATAAACAATCAATGTCCGGGGAATTTTAAGTACCGTTTTTGCCCTGAATGGATTTCGAAAGGTTATTAGAAAAGGAGATCCAGTCAACTCGCTTAGTATTGTATTTGTGAGAATCGTGCGAAGCTATTGGGGTGGAGATACCAAGACTGGAAACCACTGGAAAGTGATCACTTCCCAGAGAATCATTCCAAACTCCCCAAGAGGTGATGTAAAAGAGGTTCTGAGACACAAAAATTAGGTCAATTATTGAAGGCAGGCAGTCTGGTCTAGTGCTATAGGTGAATTCACTTGTGTTAAGGGGAAGAAGATTCGTATTATCAAGGGCAGAGCATAGTTCCAAACCATTTCTGCAGTTATGCGAACTTCCCCATAATGAGTTGTGGCAGTTAAAGTCTCCAACAATAAGCAATGAGCTAAAGTTAAGATTTCGAATCGAATTAAATAATTTAGTCCACGTCTCGGATGATATAAAATTATCAGAGGCGGGCACTCTGTATAGGGAAACGATCAAGAGTTCGCCTAGGGAAGTGCTAATTGAAATTGCTACAGTCTCCAGACTATTTTCAATATTAATGATGGGAGTGACTTTAGAGAATGTAATTCCCCTTCTTATGGTAATGGCCAAGCCACGCCCGGTATTACATTGCCTGTCTGCTCTGATATTATTGAAATCTTTGATTTTAAAATTCGAAGTTGATTTTAAAAATGTTTTAGACAAAAGTAGAATATCGAATTCGCAACGGATATTTGATAGGTCGCCTTGTTTATTCAAGGCTCCCCGGCAATTCCAGTAGGTAATTCTAAGCCTATTAAGCTGAGCCATCAATAGCGAGTGGTATGGGCAGGGTCAGTAGGGGAGTGAGAGTTGAAGGGGTTGGAGGCAGGGTTTGGAGGAGGGGATAAGGAGGGGAATGGTGAAGCGGGGGGAGTGGTAGATCAGGAACTCATAGGACATGTATTTGTATTTGTATTATTTTGTTTGTGGAGACCAAAACTCTTTGGAAAAATGTTTGGGGTTGATTGATAATAATGCCCACCCGTGGGGGCCTGCATGGGTTTTGGATGAACTTCTGCATGTTTCCATCTAGGTTGTGTAGGAGGTTTCGGTATCTGTGGAGTCTTAGGGGTTGCCAGAGTTTGTGAGTAATATGGTTGTTGAGGCTGTAAACGGGGGCCTGAAAACGAGGAGTGGGGGCGTCATTAAGTTCTGGGAAAATTGAGAAGCTAAATACTGGAAAAGAGTTAGCTTGTGCAGGAGTTGAGGAAGCGTAATCAGTTTCCTTAGCTGATCTGAGGATCGATTCGGCTTCTTTAAACGGTAGTTTTTACTTGGCAGCAAAAACTCATAACTCTCTCTGAAATAGAAATTCCGAGCATTTTTTGTAAGATGATGAGTGATCTCAACCGCAGTTCGCGCATTTTGAGGTGCCATTTACGTTAGGACATGGCCTGATTGCAGTGTGAATCTCCGCGGATTCGCAACGCCTGCATCGCGCACTAAATCGACAGTGTATGCTAATGTGTCCAAATCTAAGACATTTGATGCACATTTTAGGTTCCGGGTTGAAGAGGTTAACCGGAAAGAAGGTTATGTAAATTGAGGTCTTTTCTGGGAGGGCTGTGCCTTCGAAAGTAATCAGAATTCATTTTATCCAATGGCCTTGGCCTTGCCTCTCAGAGGGCCAAGCACCTCAAGATTCACAATTATTTCTGTATCCGAAATTTCATGAGATACGCCACGAATTACACATTGCCGAATCTGCTGCCACGGACATCATTGATTAGGCCTAAAAAGTGTTTCTGAAGCAGACGACCGCACGTGTCTGCAGCAAGATCTTTTTTAGCCTGCTCAGAGTTAGAGTTACGTTGGAATATAATAAGGCATTCTTCCGTTTCGAAATCACTATAGCGAAGAGAACGAGCATGTTGGGCGTGGGGTCGTGGATTTTAGCGGTTATGGGTATTATCCGCGGATTGGGCAGACGTCTTGCTCTGACCGCGATTATCAGGTTAGCTTAGTTCCACTAACGATACTTTTTTAGATCATTATTGCACCCAGTGGAACTCTGCGGTGGTTCTTTAGCTTTTTTAAAAATTAAATATGTACATTTATTTATTAAAAATTAAATATTTTTGAAAAAAGATCTTCGCACTTCGCGCCGCTGGGAATCGAACCAGAGAACTTCCGATTGTCGTTCCGGTGATTTTCCATTAAGCTATCAGAGAGATCCCAAAAAGAATCTTTCTTCAGAAATAGACGCTATCGCAAGCCAGGTGTTAAACTTATGAGACTAGTAAATAAAGAAATCTTTATTATCATCGGGGATGATTCCTATCGATCAGTGTAGATGTCATTTCACAATCTGTAAAAATAGAAGTCAAAACTATCGATCAAGTTAACTCTTCAAATAACAAAAAATACTTAAACTCATTTCGGACAAGATGGATAATAAATTTAAAAAATTTGTTTAATTAAACTTTTCTGCAAAAAAACTCTGATAGTGATACAGATTCCTTTAAATTACTCGTATTTTCAATGCAAAACCTGGCTTAAGATAGCGTGTATTTCTAAAAAAAGATTTTTGTCTCAAATCTAAATTAAATTTGAAAAGTCTGAATAAATGAAGGTTATGTTTACTATTGGACTATCAACTCTGTTATTTCGCGATGCGAAGAATTCATCTTCTTTGATTAAATATTCTTCTGTTTGGTAGGTACTTTGATTATTTTTTTGAAATTCAAACTATTTTCGTAAAAAGTCACCTTCTTTTGGTCGAAAATTCAACTGTTTTGTTAAAAATTTATTTATTTGAAAAAAGTTCAATGTTTTAAATTAGAAATTGATATTTTTCTGTTTTATTTAACGTTCTTCTATTTAGATAGAAAGTCCGTCCGTTTGAATTGAAAATTCATCTTTTGGTAGACAATTTTTATATTATATTTAAAAATTAATTTTTCCAATTAAAAAATATACTATTATATTTTTGGTTTAGAACAAATTCTTTCTGTTAAAAATGCAATTGTTTTGATAAACAGTCATTCATTGTCGGCAGAAAGCTCGATCATTACAATCGAAAAATCAGTTTTTGGTAGAAAATGAATGTTTTGTATCTGTGAATTAACTCATTTTCATTAAGTTTTCGGCCCACGAAGAAAAATCTTTAACCAAATGATTTAGTTTTTAAATCAAAAGTATCAAACTTCAAAAGTTGACTTTTTAAATCAACAATATGAATTTTTAAGAGAGCAGTTGAATTGTTTACTAAAAAAATGTCTTTCGACAAAATAGTGGAATGTTTACTAAAAATTTCTCTTCGATCAAATTAAATTATTTCTGAACTATAAAATGTGAATTTTAACCAAAAAAGATAAGTTAAAAAAAAACAACTAAAATTTCCAACAAAGTAATTAAAGTATCTCAAAATTAGTTTAATTTTGAACCTGAAGAGATTAATTTAGAAACCAAAATAAATTAATAGTCTATTAAATTAAAAAGAATAAATTAGAAAATGATTTTTTCGAAAATTTTATGCTCATTTTAAATTCGTGCTTTATTTAAAAAAAAAACGAATTCATTTCTATAAGCCTCCATAGCTTTTGCCGGTTTTGAGATATTTATTATCGTCTTTTTATCTCTAGCATTCAATGCATTTTCAAATTCCGCTGAAAATTGGAAAAGGTTTAAAATTAACATAAAAAAATATTTTCTGGACAATCCCACCTTTTTTATGCTTCCAAATATTTTTGAAAAGTTTCTACTAATAGAAGAAAGGCGTCTTATTAGCATCTTGCGGGCTGAACCATTTTGAAAGCCGGAAAAGTTTTTTTGTTCTAAGAGTGTAAGTTTTTCATTTTTCTCGTAAACTATGAAAGATATCACAACAAAACAGGACATTTTTTATAGAAATTTTTTAGACGTGCAAAATTTTATTTTAACATTTTTTCGTATCTTTCATTATTTCTAAGAAAAGAGAAAGTTCGATTGCAAGAACAAATAATTCTTCTTGCTACGAAAATTATTAAGTAAGTATCAAACTTACAAGATATCTTCATTATCAAAGTAAAAGTTTAAAGGAAAATTAAAGGTTAAATGCTATTAGCGATAAAATGAAAATAATAATATAAATATCTCAATTAGCTCAAAAGTTATAGAGGAGTCACTAGTTTTTTTTTTTTGTAAAACAAAGATCAGGATTAACATATGCATTACTATTTACAAATAATTTTTTAATTTGCAAATCGGAAAAGTACGAATCCTCTAATTTTCTCAAAAAACAAAATATTTCTTCCCTGAGGGTTTTTGTGATTTCAATTGTAGAACCCTGCCTGATTTGAAATGAATCCGGTCAAAAAAAAGTTTACCTGTTCCACTTTTATTTGACAATTTATCTTTTTTAGTTAAAAAATAAAATTTTGGAAATTTCAAAAACCTTGGAACTAAGCTTATGTTTACTTTTGGATCTTTATTCGTTCGCGATGTGATCATTGTCTTCAGGTTTTTTTACAGATACTCTGAAAAAATTTAAAGTTCAAAAATCAACTATTTGGTTGACAATTTACTATTTTTAGTTAAAAATTCAACTATTTGGTTAAAAATCCATCTATTGTGTTAAAGAATCGTATCTTATTCGATTAAAAATTAATCCTTTTGTTTGAGAATTAAGCTGCTTCTTTGGAAATTTACTTTTTTGGTTAAAAGTAAAATTAATACTTCGACAGTTACATTTTTTCGTTAAAAATAAGTCTTGTTGGTTTAAAATTCATCTATCCTAGTTACAGATTCATCATTTTAGTGGAAAATTAATTATGTATGTTGAAATTTTTGTTGTTGTGTAAAATTGATTAAACAACATTATTTTAAAATAATAAGTCAGAAATTCATGTATTTTGTTGAAATATCGTCTTTTTGGTAGGAAAGTGATCATTTCGGCTGAAAATTCAAAAACTTTTGAGTCGAATGTTTAAAAAAATAAGAACTATTTGAATGTACTATGATAAAGTATACTTGGAAAAATTTTCAGATATCCGGAAAAAACCCGGAATTATCAAAGAATTTTTTTCCGGATTTGAGAAGACACCCTATTCAATAATCAAATAATAATTACGAAGAAAAGAATTGAAACAGTTAGCCCATGAATAGATTATGGCCATTGCATAGTAGGCGAAAATGCACATTTCTTTGGACAAAAATAGATTAACAGTACCATTTTAAACTGATTTTAATTTTTCTTTTTTAGAATTTACCGTAAGGCTTCCAGGTATAACATTTGACCGAGCAATTTTTATTTTGACTTAACACAAAATTGTTATTTAACAAAAAGCTCCCAACTTTTTGTTGCTAAACTTCTCCATGATACAATTTCTTCTAAGACTTTGAAATTCATTAAAAAATGTAATAAATAAATGTAAAAACTAACTAAAAATATTGTATTAGTGGTTTGCTTACAATAAGTTTAGCATAGCGAATGATTAACAATTTTTTAAACGATTTGTATAAACAAATGCAAATTTGGACAATTCTTCGATGAAAAGGCTTGATTTTTTCGTGTAATCAACTTAAAATGTTTTTCCCAAGACTCCTTGCTATCATTTTTTTATAGTGACCAAAAAATCGTAATTATTTAAAACCTTTTCATAAAAAATGCACATTTTGACCATTTTATGATGAAAAGGCTAGACTTCAACTTGAAATCACAAATTGTCAACGAAAAAGTGTCATAATTTATATTTGAATAAAAAAAGAATCAAGTTTATACAACAAAAGAAAAGAATTTTAAAGCCAGAAAGACAAATATCCAACAAATAAAGATTTTTCACTCAAAAAATAGATAAAAGTTAATCTAAATTATTGAACTTTTAAACAAAAAGCAAAATTTTCGGTAACAAAAATTCAGTTTTTATACAAACACTATGGCTGTTCAACAAAAAATTAATTTTCCACGAAACTGCTGCATTTTTACGAAAAAGTTAAGTTTTCAAGAAAATAGTATGATAGATTAATTACTAAACAAACAGTTGAATTTTTATCAAAAAAAAAAAAACGAAGATTTAATTTCTGTTAAAACAGGTAAACCTTAAAATAAAAAAGACAAACTTTCAGAGAAAGAGTTAAATTTTTGAAAGAAAAGTTAATGAAAAAATGCAATTTTTTATTAATTAAAATAAATTCTGAGATTCTCATAAACTCTCAGAGAATATATTTCTCGGTTATATTCTCTCGTGCCTAAAAATGTACATCAAGAACCAGAAAATCAACATGGTCTTCTACAAACACGGTGGGGAATGGGCGGCGTAAACTTTTTTATCTACTATGAACAGAGGAAAGGAGTTTTGGGAGCTGAATACATCCATCCTCCTGAACAGCCTCCAAGTTAATCTATACATAAGATTCCTAACAAATATTTCTAATGGTATAATATTTTAAAACTAAATCAACTTTTTCTTTGACCGACAATATTCATGAATTATAAATCATAGATTTTTCTTTATATCTTACGGTCCACATAAATTAAAATAAAATTGAGTCAAAAAACACTTTTTTACAGTTGACGCTATTTATCTTGCCGCGGATGGTACCGTAGGCGAGTAATTTTCCTGGAAACGGTGTTCCCCCACTTTCGAGTCTAATCTTGATTCGTGGAGCTTAATGCGAATTGTTTCGCTCGCTATGTACGTTGCCGCGCAGGGATCAGTGTTTACAAACAGAGAAAGTTCGAATTTCAGAATAAAAATTGTGGAAGTAATTGTCTGACATTTGGTTCCAAAAAATTGTAAGCACATTGTTCTCTCGCGGAATAAACTGAAAAATAGGTTAGTATTTATAAATTATTGATAAACCTTTGATTAAATTTGCTATATTTAAGGTTATCTCATGTGACAAAGAAATTATCATAATAGATAAATATTATGATTTCGAAATTATTTTATAAGCCTCATTAACAAATTATATAATGACTTTTTGCACTTTAAAATTGCCTTAAAAGACCTAAAACATTGAAGACAACGTAAATAGCGAGTGGAACAATTATCGGATGCCGAGCCGTTGCGATCATGGTGGGGGAAGCGCTCGATCGAGAGTTATGTGAAGCGGCAAGGTAAATAGCGCCAGGGTAAGTAGCATCGGCTGTAATTACAAACCCCTTTCTCAATCCTTGATTTTTCCGCACAATGCGTGCCGTTTTTTATAAGGTTGTATCCGAAATAATTCTATTTTTAAAACTAGTAATATTAAAGTGAGCAATCATGATAAATAATTTCGGAGATTATTATAAATTTTTTACCTGAATTTTCAAAGTTTGAATTATTCAAACAGAATATTATTGTCAAAAAGTGAAAAACAAGACATAAAAATAAACAACAATGTCATTCGGAAATTATTGCAGTCAAAATTTTTGTTCTTAAGTCAATTTTAAATCAATAAAAATGTTTAGAAAAAAGTCTCAAAAAAAATATACAAAGACTAATTAATTAGGACTACATTTTTTTTAATAAAAAAGGAAACTTTATCGCAGGTTAGGAAGAACGAACAAAAATTGACAGTTTATAAATACATGCAGACAGTGTTCGTAATGAACGTTGACAAACAATGGACGGGTTTTCATCGAAACTATTAATGAGAAAGCGCCAAAATAATTTTAAATTAAAAGTGAGGAATTTTGTAACTAAAAAGATGACATTATTTTATAAACTTCGATCGATTTTATTAATATTTAGAATTCCAGTCTGTAAGTTAAGTATATCTAAAAAAATAGTTTTTCTATGATTTTAAGAATCAAAATATTAAAACTTATGTCAATTCAAGTAAAAATCATTTTTTATGAAAAATTTAAAAATCCAGAAAAAAACATTAATTTTAACAATGTTTTTAGCAATTTAATTTCTTCTGACCGTCGATTTTTACCAATGTTTGAAAAATGATTGCATTTTCATAAATAATCTCTTATTTTTTCAGGAAAACATTCTCTACAATTTTACTGTTTTTAATTTCAAAAATAACTAAATATTCTGAAGATATAATAATTTTTTTATAGAATTTTTTCTTTAACAGAATAATTAAAAAGTTTTCAGGCATACAAAAATTTACTTTCAAAATTGGAAACAGTATAGTTGTGAAGAGTTATTCCCGAAAGAATTAGCGGTCATTTATTAACATGCAATCATTTTTCAAGATTTGATGAGTTGCGACGGTCAGAAAAAATTTAATTGCAAAATACATGGTTAAAATTAATATTCTTTTGTGAATTTTAATAGTTTTTATAAAATTTAATATTTTTCATTTTAAATGACATTGGCTATAATATTTTCATTCTTAAAATCATAAAAAACTATTATTTTTCAGATATATGACTATTTCAAACTATTCAGTCGATTTTGATTATTTTTAAATTAAAGGTTAGATTTTAAGTGAAAAGGATATATAGCTAATTCGAATGTTCTTTTTAAAGAGAAAATCTGCAGAAAAAAATGTTGATATGACTTATAAAAAAAAAGAAACCATTTGTGAATTATTTAAACATATTTTATAAACAAATGCATAAATTCCATATTTCCAAATAGATTTATTAGATTTTTTTTAAAAGGCAGACAATAAATATCTTGCTTATATTATTATAGGTCTGCGTAATGCGTATTGCGTTTATCGTGTACATGAGGTGTCTGTAGTATGTACGTGTATGGGGTATGTTATGGCAAACGGAAAAGGACAAAAATACAAGATTCAAAGTAAAATCTATGCAATATCACATCTATAATTACAACTGATGCTAATTTAAGAAATACACGAGTTTAGATCAATAAGACCCCTCGTTTGAATAGATTAAAATGCTTTTTAGGGGCCAACAACACAATGTTCTTTGTTTTCACTGTGAAGCACCATTGGGATCATCCTGGGGAAAATATATGTTGTTACTAAGGTCGAGAGCCACTTTGTAAGAAAAAAATTACGGCGGTGCAAGAAACTTTTCATTAAAAATTTTATTTTTCAAAATTCTATAAATTTTTTTTCCTATTTCGAAACGCCAGAATTGACTCTTGATTTTTTTTAGAACTACTGTGATACCTTGAATAGTACATATTCAAACCATTAACATTTATTACGCCATTTTCTAAAAAATTGAGATTTTTAATTTTTCAAAAAATGTTATAACTTGTGTAAAAATTTGTTTTGAACTTGGCACTTTAGGTAAATTAGTCTCATAATGAGACCAACTTATCATATAAATATGAACCAAATATCTTCCTAGGCAGACCATCCATGCTTTCCCGGCTATGGCCTTTATTTTTGCTTATTTTCAATGTTGTTTATTACGATTTAAACAAAGAAATACGAATCCTAGCGAAAATGGCGGAACGAAAATTTGTAGATACAATTTAGGCGAAAAATGTTATTAGTTAAAACGTTATTGTAGATTGTTTCATTTTTCCAATAAGTTAATTTTTTTATTTTGAAAGTATTCTTATGACAAAAATTTATTATAAGTTTCCAGATTTGTTTTGAATTTTTTTTTTCATTTATATGTTTCGTACCTTGAATCATTTTTCCGAAGATTTGATTTTTTATTGTCAATGTTATTTTTCACGATTAAAACAAAAATTATGCATTCTATAAAAAATTATTTCTAACAAATTTGTAGATTTGTCAACCAAGAAAATTGATTTTCTACCAAAAAAGATGAGATTTTCAAAAAATACATGAATTCTTTATCAAATAGTTGAACTTTTGAGTAAAAAAGATCAATTTTAAACCAAAAATGAAATTATTAAATTCCTAGCTAAAACAAATTAATTTGTCATCAAAAATGAAACGTATTTTTATGAGATCAGTTAAACTTTCAATAAAAAATTAATTTCTTTTCACGGAAATTAATTGTCAACAAAGAGTTTTAACTTTTAACCAAGTAGTTTTATCTTTCACCGAAAAAGATGAATATTCAACAAAAGAGACACATTGTCAACAAAATATATAACTTTTAAACCAAATCATTTACTTTTAAAGACAAAAAGGAGAATTCGTTATAAAAGTTGAATTTTCAACCAAAAAATGTGTTTTTTTAACAACAAAGATGATCTTCTAACAAATTTATAATTTCAAAACAAATGGTTCAAGTTTTAAGCAAATATTTTAAGCCGAAAAGAAGAATATATTTTTAAATTGTTGAACTTTGAAACAAAATATATGAATTTTCATCCAAACAGTAATATTTTTAACCAAAGAAGAAAAAATTTTCAACCAAGAAGATTATTTTGGAGCAAACAAATGCGAATTATGAATACAGTAAATAAATTATTACCCAAGCAGTTGAATTTGTAACTATAAAAGATCAATATTAAATCACAAACGCCAGTTTTCGCCAAGGAAAGGAATATTTTCATTTTGACTTTCAAAAAGTTAAATCGCTATAAAAAAATGATAGGTAATGGATGATTTTTCAACTGAAACGATGAACCTTCAACTTCAATAGTTGAATTTAAAAAAAATAGTTTAAATTTAAACCAAATATTTAAATTCAAAACAAGAATAATAATAATATTATAATATTACAATATATCTTATAACAATATTATATATGTGCGTTTATAAAGCGGCCTAGTCTAATCGTAATGAATTGAAATATACAAATATTATACAACTGATTGAAAATTATCTAGAATTTTGATACGAAAACGTAAACAATTATTTTCTTTTCTTAAAACTTTTAAAAATTCTAAAATTGCTTCTTTTTTTCGTAATCTTCAAAAATGTTGAGGGCATTTCAAGCCAATAAAATTATTTTCTGAAACAAAATAAAAGGTTTTTCTTTGTATCTCATTAAAAATAATGAGTGAAGTTTCATTAAATACTAATTAAATTCTACTGAACGAATTGATAAAAGTTATCCACTAAAGATTAATAACCAGCTTCTAATTCCGTTATTCGAAATATTTAGAAATTCGAATATTTGTTAAAATATAGAAATTTTTTTAGGATCGCATATATTTATCAAAAGAATTTTATAGAATTTGGGAACGTGAGAAATAGACATTTCTGTAAAAACGCGTTTGTATAATATTTTCAGCATTATTGAAACAATAAGAAGGCCGGATTGTGAAACGTATTATTGTCACACGAATTTCATATAAGAAAAGAAGTCGTTATTGTAAATTATATTCAGAATCGTCAATATTAGGCAAATCAAGTTAAAATTCTAAACTTCTCTTCACAATTCGCTATTAAATATAAATAAAAAACAACTTTTAAAATATAAACCTCATAAGACTATTTGATAGGTTTCCAGAATTACCCCGAAATTGAAAAATTGAGGCTTGAGAGTTTTTGGCACTAATTATAATTTTTTTGCCTTTGTTTTTTAATACATCAAATGACATCTTCATCTGATAATCATATTGATACGTACATTGCCTAAACAATTTATTATTTTCTTTAGCAATTTGCAATTAGAAAATAGTTAAAAAGTCTCGTCTTCTTTTAAAAAAATCTAAACTTTTTTGAAACTTTTCAGATAGGGCAATGCAATAATCAATCAAATAAATTTAACAGAGATGATAGCTTTAACAATTTATTATTATTCAACTTTTCTTCTCTTACTTAAAGAGAGGTGAAATTAATGGAAGATGACGAATATTATTGTTGAAACAATTTATTACTGTATACAACTATCTCCTCAGGCAATTGCTGTAAACTTGTAAATTTTTAAGGATTGTAACTTTACTTTCGCTCTTTATTTATAAACAAATAATGAATAAAAAATAGAGAGAATCATTCTTGAAATAGTTCTCTTTTCAGTTTTTTGAATATTCTTTTCTGAAACAAATCAGATATTTGGAATATTATTAAGATTTTCTATATGAATAATTTTAAATACAAATTTTCTTAATAGTAATTACTGTGTTACGCCAAATGAGAGTTTTTAGTTTAAAAAAAAGAGTCGAGTTACAAAATGGTACTCGACTAATCTTTATTCAGCGTATGTATAATTAGGTTACAAGCTTAAGAAGAACTGACTTGCGCTGGGCCGTAGCGCTAAATATATAACACAAATTAGTAGTGGAAGAAGTCCAAGAGGGCAACCATTACAACCCCCTTTTCAAACAAAGTTTAGTTCCTTAACTTTTAAAATGTTACTTTTTGAGTTTTGATAACATTATTAGCTTCCTTTCTATTTAACAATGGTTATACACTGGTTCTGCAAGTTTCAATGTAAGGAGGATTCTCTACTTTTCTTTCAAACCAGAATAAACATAGTTTTTTTTTGGAACAAGATTTCATGTTGCTTTAAAATTTTTAGTTTTATACAGTGTAAATATTACGCCTAAAACTAAAACTGCATAACCTAAGCATTGGATTCATTCTATTCCGCTTTCTGTCCAAATATTAAAACGTCTGTGAGTGGTCATGATTTTTATAATAGTATGTGTTTTCAGCATCGTCTAGAATTAGGCGAGTTCGTTTTAGTTTATTATTATTCGTTTGCTCGGGATTGAAAAATTAACTTTTGGACACTGTAAGGTTAGGTTGGTTTCGTTTAAAAATTAGGAAGCTGTCTACTATTTTACAATGATCAATTGTTTATCAGTTGGAACATAAGAATCTCTAAATTGGATGACTAGTTTATGCTCGGGTATGATGAATAAATAAACGTTGGCGTTTTTTCGGGGACAAAAACAATTTCCTGTAAGGATCCTTCTTATTTCTCTAGGACAGGCATGTCTATGTGTAAGTAAAAAGTCCTTGTATTATCGCTACAGAGAGTGAACTGCTTCTAAGAATATGTTGGTAATTTTCCTCTTTATTATCAAAGAGATATATAGTTATATGGTGTTGTTCAAATTTTTTTAGAATGTTCTTTAGAATTACATGTGTTAAAATTTGAGGTTGTGCTATTTCGTGCTTTCCATAATTAGTGGCATCTATGGCTGTGCGAATATAAACATTCAATTCATCGATTAAGACAGCGACTAGTATAAGTTTGGTATTGATAAAATTATTTTTTGTTTTATTATTGGCAATTTGACCTAATCTTTGAACTGTATCTATTTCTTTGCCAATTCCTCTCTTTATTGTTAAATATTCTGTTGAGGAAGAATTTAATATAAGTTTCAGGATGTTTGTGTGATTAGTCAATACTGATGCTATATTTTTACTATCAGTGTACAATTTATCGAATTGAGTGCTGATTTGATTTAAATCAGATTCAGAGAGAGTTTCGAATAATGTTTTGGAGATATTTCTGACGATATTTGCCAATCCTCTCTTGTGTCTTTGTTTTCCTAGCAACTTTTGAGAGATTTTTGAAGTTAGTCGATTATATCTTCCTTTAACTAATTTCAGCTCTTCTTTAGGTGCGCAGGAAGTTCCACATGCTCGTTCAGCTACAATTAAAACGTGATCTATTGCTTCTATTCTTTCTTTGGTTGTTGTTGGATTTATCCCTATTACTAATCCCCATTCCTTACGGAGCAGATGTACTTGGTCAATTTCTTCTATGTATATATTTTCTTTTAATTCTTTTATTGAAAAGTCAGCTTTTGTTGTTGTCAGGATCAATAACAAGGATATCGCAGCAAGCTATATGTAGCCTTAACATTTTATTATCATATCTAATTTATGGTTGTTATTTTCTAATATCTCTAGTATTTCACCGGGCCTTTCCAGCTAGAATCTAACTTATTTTGCTTGGTGTTATTTTTCCATTTAATCCAATCGTTTTCTTTGCAGAATGGATGTTTCTGAACTGGTTTGCTTTCTGAAAGTTTTTTCTAGTTGTTTCCTGCTCTACTTTGATTCTTTCTTTAATCCTTTTTAAGTTTTGTTCGTGTTTACACTTCCTTTTTTGAATAAGTCGTGGTACGTCAGGCTTGGCGAAGGATTGATTGTTGAGAAGATACAGTCTGTCAAGTTAAAGCGTGGGTGGCTTTACTCGCAGTCGGTAAGGTGTATCGACATGATTTTGGTGTCAAAATATTAAGAAGAGCTCCCTCT
>NC_046664.1:73986506-73999379 GCF_010883055.1 Belonocnema kinseyi | reverse complement strand
AAGAGGGAGCTCTTCTTAATATTTTGACACCAAAATCATGTCGATACACCTTACCGACTGCGAGTAAAGCCACCCACGCTTTAACTTGACAGACTGTATTGGGTACACTTCCGAAGCTTAGAACGGTAATATTCCAAGGGTGGTATTTTTCATTATATTGAAATTCTTTATTGTTTTCAGCAATAGAGTTGCAGGAATTCTGATAGAAAGTTTTGACATTGCCAACCCATTTTCTTTGCCCTATCTACCAACTTATTTTTTCCTGAATGTGTTAAATGAGCTTCAATGATTATTTTTCTTATTTTCTTCTTCATTGAGTTCTCTAGTACATGAAAAGCACAATTAGAAACTGGATTGGCGATAAATGTTACAAAGATATTCTATCATTTCTTTAATTTTTCTTTCTCTTTTGGCGCAAATAAGGGATCTTTAAAGGCTAATCTGATAAAGGTAAGTTTTTTAGATTTAATTTTGTCAATTATCCAAACCAATTTTCTTAACCATTGTTCTTCATTAAAAGGTGGCATTTCTTCTTTCTTTATATAGGTCCAGAGTTTTTTTGCAGCAAAAGGTTTAATTTTAACTATTCCAGAAGTTGAATTTGATTTCCATTTTATAAAGTCATAGTACAGTTTGTCTTCTATGAGTTCTCCATTCTGTTCCTCTGTTATTGGCTCTGGTTCTTCTAATGTTGGTTCTGTGACTTCAGCCGAAGGTTCTTTGCTTCTTTTAATGGGTATTTTGATTTAATTTTCTCCTTCTAGCTTAATTTCACTAGTTTCATTAGGTTTTTTGGTTACTATGGGATCTGGTGGATTTCCATCTCGACTGATGAGAATATCCAACAATTCTATATCAGGAAGTTCGTTTTCAATATTTTCTTCAAGATTGATTTCATCTAATTCCTGTTCTAGAAGATATTTTTGTTCAATTGGAAATAACCTGAAAAAGCAATCGGCTGCTTTGTTTTCTTTACCTTTTATATATTGGATCTTACACCCCCTAAATGACGTTGTTTGTTTTTTTATAAAACATCACATTGTTTTTTGACTCCGGTATGCTTCAATGTAAATTTTTCATTTTGTGCAAACCAATATTCTTTTTACGACACTAATTATTACAACGTTTACATTGAGGATTTTTTAAAAGAAAGAAATATGTTTTTTTACATGTTATTTCGGATGCTTTTATTTTTACTTCATCATTGACCGTAAGACCGAATATATAGCAAAACGAACCCGATCAGAATTACAAATATATTGAAAAAAAGTTTTTCACAACAAATTAGAATGTTGTAAATTATAATCCCGCCTAATTAAAGTTAAAAAATATATTGATATCCGCGTTGGATTTTAGTAAATATTTTATCTTAAAATGTAAATTTTAAGTTTTCAGTTAAAAATAATAAAACAGTACACTTATGCATTGAATGCACGTTTTCTGTTGATAAACTTTTAAGAAGTTATTACACTGCGCAATTAAATCTGTACAAGATTTAGTGGATACTAAGATCTTCATATTCAACAGTTCCAAAACAGCAGCATATTAGTTTTCATCTTATATCACAGTTTACTTGAATGAAAAACGGATAATTTTCTGCTCCGTTGGTATGTCGTGATAAAACCTCGGGCTCTTTTTGTGACTCCTATGGATACACACGGTTAGAAATGCAATTTAATTTTCGTGTCCATATATACACTACCAGTGTAACTGAAATTTGTAATCAAATATAAAATAAATATACACATACAAATTACAAATTTTTATATTTCCATTTTACACGAGTTACAAGTGACTATGGCCATAAATTTAGATTAAAAAAAATTAAAAAGTTTTTTTCTAGTTATATACAACTTCAAAATAATTTAATTTGCAGAACTATAGTTCTTTGGGAATTTAAGATTCCTAACCTAAAAGCACTACAAGTAAGATCAAATCCTTGTATTTAGAGATATTTTTGAAGAAGGGGGCCTCTAGAAGTCACTATTTCATCATAAACAACCATCGAATATGGAAATTACGGACGATCCATTTGATTTAAAAAACAATATTTTATTATCATTTAAGATTTTAAAAATAAAAGTATCCTATGGATTTTTTAGTTTGCTACAAAGATCTTCTTGCAGGTTATATTTAGAATTTCAATGGCCGCGCAACATGTTATGCTTCAGAAAATTGTATTTAAAATTTAACACTAACAGAATCCCGTCTAGAAATATAAACGTGGGCCTGGTAAGACACTGACCAGTTTCCGCTAAGTTTGGCTTGGGCCTGGTCGGGTCAACTGACAAGGACCATACATGGCGTGTAAAGCTTTTGCAGATTTTTGCCCTACTTAGGGCAAACTTGTCAGGGCCTAGTCAGTTTTTCTGAGCTATACCCTACTTTTCTAAATTATAATAGTAATAAACAAAAACTGGTTTTAGAAAACAAAATTTATTTTATTTAGTATAATGCTCCTGAAAATAAATATTATATTATAATTTTTCAGTATTTGATGCTGCAAACAACCCGTTTTCAAGAACAGTAAAATTTTAGAAATTGCTTTACATTGCAACATTTTTAATTATGCAAAAACTTGATAACTTTACTAAACTTTTAAATTTATCAAAAAAAGAAAATTCGCTTTTTATCAAATTTAAACTGTATTACAAATTATTCATAAGTTTAAAATTGACATGTATGGTATTCACATAGAAATTAATTTTTAATAATTGCATATGGAATTGACTACCAAGCCTTCAAAAATACATCAGTATTTAATTTGGGCACATTTGACATTACATCTTGAGTCAAGACCTTCTCCTTTTACCTATATTTATTTTCAATCTATTTCGCCTTCTCATAATAGGTGTATACTCGGAATCTCCCATATAAAGGCAACTTTTTCGACGATTTTTTAATTTCAACAATCGTATTTTTTGTTCAGCGTCCTCAACAGTTTCTACAAAAAATCTTGGGTAGGAACAGTTTATGTTTAAGTTCATGATCTCAAATCTAAAAAATTCCCTGAAAACATCTGTTTTGCAACTTATTTTAATGTTATAGAATGACCAATAATACGAGTATATTTCACATTCTTCTTGGTCGAGTACAATTTTTTAAAATATAAAAAAATTTTTATTTTTAGGAACACAATGAAAAGAAATTAAGTTCTTGTCTTGAACGATGTTTCTTAACACGTATTCGACCTAGGCCTAAAGTGTGTTTTCTTTTTATATTAATTATGCTTCAGTCGCCAGCGTACACAATGCCCCATAATAATTTAATTACTTTTTTTAAAATAGAAAATCTGGTCTGGGTCTTGCCAGTGCCACTTTTTAAATGGGGCAAAATAGGGCAATTTCTACACGGGATATGGTATTTTAGAGTAAAGTAGCTAAATAATTAGCTTAGAGGATGCACGAATATCATAGTAGTAAAAAATATAATATTCTATGAAAGAATTAAATTTGTAATAGTCATTAATAGGTTAAAAACTTATAAACAACATTTGTGTATGGTCTGTGAATATATAGTTCAAAACTAATTCGAAAGATTCGTTTATAAAACACGAAGTTCCTTAAGAGAAAACCGGCGAATTATATTAGTAAAATGTATGAAATATGTATTTAGAGAATTATGTAAAGTTGCAGAACACATTTTCCGAGAAAACCACAAAGTAAATAATCACATTGTTTTAGTTTGCAATTTAGAGCTTGTCAAGCAAAACTTCTATGCTGTGTACGAATATATGTAGATTAGAGTGAATTCGTGGAAATGTTTTTCCAAAAAACACTGTTTTTATAAAGAAACACTTTCCGTATTTAGATATATTGTTACACCAAACAAAAATATTTTTAAATGTATCCACATGCTCTCATGACAATGTTTATGAACTCAAATGTGAATATTACTTTGCGCTTTATTCAATGCAGTCATTGTGAAGTAACACCTTGCAGATTAGATTGCATTCATAGCGGCTAACACCTATGTTTAGCTTGTAGGTTAGGGCTCTTAGATTGATATTTGGCCATTTTTTCGGACGAGCAGAGTGCTATGCACATATTTATCTTCTTTTAATGGCTTTTCAGGAAACTAACGAAAAATAAGTGTTTGAAAAGAGGGCTAGTATTTTTTATCATCAAAGCCAGTCAATTTCGTGGTAGGAATCGCAAACTTGGAGTACAAGGCACTATGACTTTTGTAGGAGAAAACGCCTTGCAAGACGTTGTCTCCATTCATTTCTTCACTCTTTGTAAATTATAATTTCTATAAGTCGACTGGCTATAGACAGCTCTGGTTTCAAATTCCAGAAACGCAAGTATTATTTTAAATTTAAAATATATTTATTATAATTTTGATTAAGTTACAAATATTATTTGTATTATATATATTCACCTTTATTTCCAGTAATCTTTGCAGGCCGTTGAGATTGTAAATGATCTTTATCCTTTTAAGAATCAGTTGCAGGTTATTTATCCTATTCATTATAGTGTTTAAAATTTTTAACTTGTTGATCGCCGTAGATTAACAATAAAACTAAAAATTTGGCCAATTAGACACCGCGAGCCTACAAAAAATCGCATCTGTTCACGTCGCTTCCCGAACTCCTTTCTCCACCACTTTCCTAGTTCACACTCTTCATTACCTGCTTCTCTTCTTTAGAAATCACTTCCACTTTACTACTGACCCGCACTAATGCGCTAGTTCTCCCTTTATTTCTCCCATTAACGACCCACATTTTTAATACTTTTCTCACCTTCCATTGATTCCTATACTTTCTCTTTCTAATTTTTCTTTACCTCTACTGCTTATCGCCTTCTTAATTCTCCTTAATTCTTGTTGCTTCCCTCCTTTGAGTGCCCCTCATTTCTCCCCACAATTGCCTTCACTACCTATACTTCCACTCTTTTCATTTCCCCTACTTTCCTCCCCTGACGTTTTCTACTTTTCCTCGTATTAGTTGTTATAGTTCCCCTTCCTTCATTTCCCTTTACTTTTTCTGATCAGCCTTCCCTTATTTCCTCTTATTACTCCTACTTCCTCTCCCCTCATTTGCCCTTACTTCTCTTCTCTCATTTTCCTTATATTTCCCCACACATATCTCTTCTTATTTTTTTCTCAGTTGGACGGAGGCCCATTTGACAAATAAAATATCTGTGGACAAGTAGTTGCCCACATGAAAAACTTTGTATGTGTCAAGCATGGCAAGACGCTTGGAAATATCTGAGTAAAGCACGGGTAACGGCTGAATGCTAGCATGGCGTAAGCCTTGCTCTTACCCGTTTCCCATGCTTAGGCCACGCTAAACACGAATATTCTCAAGAAAATGTGTCAGAGACAATTAGCTTGCGTTAAAAATAAAAATTTTATGTTTGCCAATAGTCTGCACGTCTCTAAATGATAAGTTCACTACCCAAGTGAACCGGGTCACGTACCAGTTATCTCAGCACGTATTCTACAAAAACTTTTTAAAAATTTAGATTGTTTCAACAAACAAAATTACTAAAAATTATAAGTCGATGATCCGGGCGCACCAGGTTGAGCACCAGGTAGTTTGATACACATTCTATGCGAACATTTAAAAAATTTTAATTTTGTGAATAATAAAAACAATTTAAAATTGTAAGTTGACAACCCAAGAGCACCAGATCGCGTGCAAGGTATCTTAACTTGTATTTTAGAAGAACTTTTTGAAAATTTAGATTTTTTCAACGGCCAAAATTACTAAAAATTATAAGTCGACGATCCGGGTGCACCGGGTTTAGCACCAGGTAGTTTAATACGTATTCTACGATAACTTTTTCAAATTTAAATTATGCGAATGATGAAAACAATTACAAATGGTGAGTCGACGACCCAAATGCACCAGGTTGCGCCCCAGGTACCTTAGCATGTATTCTACAAGAAGTTCTTCAAAATTTAGATTGTTACAAATTACTAAAAAAATGTGAGTCGGCGATCCGGGTACACCGGGTTGAGCCCCTGCTAGCTTAGCACGTGCTCTACAAGATATTTGATGGAAATTAATTTGTTGCAACTCACTGTTTTGAATTGTTATTGTTATTCACAATATTGAAATTTTTAAAAATACTCGTGCAATACTTATTAAACTGCCTCGTGAACCCGGATCGTCAAATGACAATTTTCAGTAATTTTAACTTTTAAAGCAATCTAAATTATGAAAAAGCTATCATAGAATACATGCTGAATTATATTGGACGCGACCTGGTTCACCCGGGTCGTCGACTCACCATTTGCAATTGTTTTCGTTATTTGCGAAATATAAATTTTTTCAAAGCTTCCGTAGGATGCGTATTGAACTACCTGGTGCTCAATACGGTGCACTTGAATCGTCGACTTCCAATTTGTAATAATTGTGGCTGTTTGAACAATCGAATAAGTGTTGAGCTACTTGCTGTATTTTACTAGCTAGTAATCGATCTGGTGCACATGGATCGTCGACTCACAATTTTTAGTAATTTGGGCTGTTAAAGCAATCTAAATCTTAAAAGAGTTCTCGTAGAATACTTACATTTTAGAGAGGTTTTTTTAAAAAGAATATTCATTTGTGTTTAGCGTGGCCTAAGCATGGGAGACGGGCGGAAGCGAAGGTTGCACCATGCTACCATTCAGCGATGACCTATGTCTTAGCATTAACCTGACATGGCAGCTTTTCAAACCAGTTTTTCATTAGTCCGACGACTTATCGCCGCCACGATACAAAAATAAAAAATGGAATACGTCATATTTTTTTTTTGCTTTCTTCTCTTAATTTTATGCCAAGAAAATCTTTTTGCTTTTAAAAATTCCGAGAAAAAGGTGGCGGCGCTGACACGATGACGCAGCGCCGCCACATGTAGAAACTCACTAAAAACTTAAATGTATGTAGCTGAAATCATATACACTTATATAAAACGCATTCAAAATAATAATATTCTGAAACCACTATTAGCTGAAATTTCTCGTTTTCTTCTTATTTTCGATTGCATATAATATGTGCCCCAAAAAACACTCCGGCGCTTTACATACCTGCCCCTCATGTTAAAAAATGTTCTCAAATTTTTAAAACAAGCTCAAACAACATGAAGATGATTGAGAACTCTGAATTAATTAACTAATTAATATTTGGAAATTTATCCCTTTTATAACTTTGCCCAAAAACTACTCTTTCACCTAAATTTATATAGGGGAACATACCTAAACTTATATTATATAAAACGAATCTAAAATAATCATACTCAGAAGACACTTTTGGCGGATATTTTTTGCTCTTTTTTTGCTTCTAGACGACAGATAATACGCGTCCCAAAAACTATTGCTAAGTCACACATACCCGCCCCTTGCACGTCCCGAGCAAAGATCGAGAGTATTTTAGAAAAAGTTAGAAAGAGGGAAACCAGTGTGCTGATTATGTCAGGCTAGTAAGACCTGGCCAATTATTTGTTTGTGGCTACGTTTGTCACTTATCAGCCCTATGCGGGCTGCTTCAGTATACAGTGTTGAAATCAGAGCTAAGTTCAAAGTTAACAAAGCTTTTTAGATATAAGAACAGAAAAATAGTTACTATGTTGTACATTGAAAGCATACAATTATCTTTCTACTCTTGAAAGAGCAAGAGAAGTGTGTTCTTGTCGATTGGATCTCCGTATATTTTATAGAGGAGCGACGGAACTCTGCCGGATATTTTTTTATGTGATTTGAAGTAACTACAATAATTTAGTGAACCGATAGACGATCAAATTTTACTATGTCGTATGGCGATATTCCTTATGTTAAGGATAAGGTAGACGATTACGTTCGTAAAGTCACGTACGTTCCTTACTCTTAAACTTTGCACGTTCCTAGCTTTTGAAATCGGCACGTTGTTATTGATAATATTACCTGTAGCCTGTTCAGCTCAATGCACAATTGTACAGCGTTATATTTTATTCACGACATTTTTGCGTTTGAAAAAAATACATAGTTTCTTGCTACTCGGATTTAAAGCTCTATATTGCTTTTCTACGTGAAAAATAGATTTCTGACTTCTTTGCTTTTCGAAAATAGGAGAACCTGTTTTTTTTTGCTACTTGAAGCTGAAGTTCTGGATTATTCTAGTACACAAATAGTAGATTTGCTATTATTTCGGTTCTCGAAATTTTCGAGAAATGACGCCGCGACGCAGGCAAGTTTAACAGGAGCTGCGCGGAGTACGCGGCATCTGCGGTTGTTACCCAGGCGAACACTCAGGTCCGAACAAACAAAATTGCAGCATGCTAAAATGAGTTAGTTCAAACCTGGCGCCAGCCCCAAAATATGCGCTCCAGAAGACTTTCACTGTATTGTGTAACACACTTAATGGATTTCCAATCTTTTTTCTCCTCGAAGTTAAAGTACCCGATCGCAACGACGAATAATTCCGTCTCTGGATGCAGAACACCCTTTATTAGCCAAATATTAGATGCCTCACTATCTACTTCATTTTGATCTCACATGTTGGGGTGCTCACCATGGATGGCTTTCTGCCTCCATTGTAGTTCTAATTCTTCTATGGTTTCTGCTCTGATATCTAAGGAGCCATCTGAGGACAAATTCAAGGTCGTGTACTCAAGATCCGCTTAACAGATGGTACTGTAAAGCGCAATATTCAGTTTGCTGTTAAAATAGTCTCGCAACTGTATAACTTGTGACTCACACCGTTTTTTGACATCTACAACACCTCTAGCCCCTAAATGTCGTGGTAGAACTACCCTTTTAATCGCCGAGTTTCTCTGGTGCATTCGGTGCATCATTATTTTGACGCGAACAATTCTGTTTAACTTTTCAAGGTCGGTGTTAGACCATTTTATGAGTCTGTAGGATTACGTGAGGACAGGAATAGCATATGTGTTGATCACCCTGATCTTGTTTGCCGAGCTGAGAAAACTCTTTATAATCAATTTGAGTCTCGTAGTGAAGGTAGTCGTTAGGCTTGTCTTAACTATAGTATAGTGAATACCTTCAGATTCAAGAATACCCAGATATTTATATGATTCGACAGCAGTTATTGGCTAGATGTAGTTTTCAAACTAGTTCTCTAACTCTGAGGTCCCTGATTGCCCTCTTATTAAATGTACTGTTCTACATTTATCTATTCCGAACTCCATGTGGATATCATTTAAAAACTGCTTTGTGACATCAAACACTTGTGCAGTTTCTGGGCTAAACTAGCGTACAGCTTCAGGTCATCCATGTAAAGAATGTGGGTCACTTGATGACCATTTTCATTATCATGCATTCGGAACCCATGAGACATGCTGTTCAGTATTTTGCTCAGTGGATTCAACGCTGAACAGAACCATAGTGCGCTGAAGTAATCTCCTTAAAATATACCCGTCGTAAAGCTTGCTTGTAGTCAATGTATGCCATGCATAAGTTCCTTTGATGCTCACGAGCTAGAAGCATGGCAACAGCGTCTATAGTGACTAGATCTTCACAGCCTTGCGAGTTTTTACAATCGTTAGGTACTTGTACCAGAAGATCTGAACCATGTCCGGACCCGGAGCTTGCCAATTACTTTCCATTTTCAAGACCGCTGAAACATCTGAAGCTGTGATGTTTGTCATTCGCATTTCAGGGCTATTGCTTGCCTTTGCTTCTACCGGTTTGAACCACGCAGGGTCCAAATTGAAAATGTTTATTTTTCCCCAAACACCCGACCAGTAGTGAGTTATATCTTCCAATTCAGGGACTTCGGTGCCTTGCTGCTTATCTGGCTTCACTCTCAGTTTACGATAGAACCTTATTTTCTCTGTCTAAAAGTTTTGATTTTGTTGCCTTTGTGTACTACTTTTCTTGTACCGACGCAGTCTGGCAGTAAGAAGATCATGTCTCTGTCGTTGAGAGTCTAAAATTTCATCTAACATTGCTGGTGTTAATGTTTCAGTGTGCCGAGGGTGGAGGATTTTAGTAACATGGTTTATCAGATTTCTGGTTATATTTCCTTTTTATTTTGAGTGAATCGACCGAATTTGCACCTTACTTTGCTGACATCCATATCCAACCTGATCTTTCATGGTGGATATCGATCCCTTGCTGGTACAAAAATTGCATTTACAGGCCTAGTTTTCCGGCCCAACGTTCTAACGGTTGCCACAGCTGCACAGTATACAAGAATTTGCACCTCTAATGCAGTTTATGCTACGTTTAAATGTGCTATAAGTTCACGCAGATCATTTCTGATTTTCATTTTGGGCAGAGAATGCCTAAGTGTTGGTTCTACATATTTGAACTCTAGTAAAGCATGACCAAAATTTCTATCCACATCGAGATCATCGTTAGTAATATGCGGATGTGGTTCTAATGGGTCCAATACATGATGTTCATTATCCCTAGTACCTATGCCTTTAGCCTCAACCAAGTCTTTGTTATCCATTTTTCCCAAGGCGAGTTCATTACTATAAAGCTGCTGTTCCACTTCCATGTTGATAACAGCTATTTCAACAGCCGAAAGCAGCCTGTTTACCGATATTGAGTATTTCGATCTGCTAAATTCTTCTCATTTATTTTTGAGTCTAGCTCTGGGTATTTAAGTAAAAAGAGTCAATAATATTCTCTCCTCACATTTTGCCCACATTTTTCTGCCAAAAAATAAAGGCGCATAACATCTCTGTTTATATGTTATGTCCATTTTCGTCTCTTTTTTGGTTGCTGAACCTCTTCTTCTTCTGCCTCTGGTTGTACAAGGCCATCCACCGCTGGAGAATGTGGTATTGTTGAATCATCAATAGGTTGAGGAAGAATGACAATTGCTCCTGCTTGACTCTTTGACGCGGCTTCCTCTAACTGATGTTCATTGCCGTCTTTTTTTTGACGTCAAATGAACCTGTTGTTGAATCTCCATTGCACGGTCTTTTGTAACGTGTAGATTAGTCTTGATGTCCTTCATCTAAGCGATAAGATCTCTTAGTGAGACTTTGTATATAAGGACATTTCGCAGGAAATTTCGTTTTTAAAATGTATCTTTTTTCCATTTTCGTTTCGAACTTCGCACTTTCGTAATAGAGACTCACCAATTCCTCTTTCATTGTGATATCCCAATTGATTTTCTTTCACGGTATTTCTGTCGAAGTGGTTGGCTGCATATAGCTAACTCTAGCCTATTAGTGTCCCCAGAGCCATCTTAAGTATCGACTTCGAGGCACCAGTGATGCGTTTCAAAATGAATCCCCTCATCCTTTCCAGTCGAGACTTAACAGAGGACAGTTCAACTCTACTCCTGCAGACCATTGGCGCATTGGTTAGCCTGGATCGTTAGATCGCTGCGTAACTCCACATAAGTGTTTCTGGTTTGATCATTTAGCTTTTCTCTATGGCACTTCTACGAAGCCATAGAATCGTAAATGTCTTTTTGCACTTATTTTCCAGGTTTTGTTCCATAAAAGGTTCTCATCCAGAAAGACTCCTTGATATCAAGCTCGTTCTTCGATTTCCAGTTGCTGCCCTCCCTGTTTTTGTGTACTCGTGGTTCCCCACTTATACCTTCTGGCACCCAGATGCTTGCCCCCACACGGTTACTAGTATCACCAACCACCAAGCACCACACAGAGGTCATGAAACGCCTGCCTCTTGACATAACAAGTCAACGGTTTCTCATAAAGTGGTATCACCCTTTGTCGTAGTTGCCATGAATATCGTTGGCTAGCCACCGTTTCTGGTCCAGTTTGGCTACAGGCGGATTTGGTTGCCTCAGAGGTGTTCTACTCTGTGTATCTTCTGTCAAGCAATTTCAGAGCGCCGAGAATAGCTTCCGGGTTTCGAAAAAGCAGCTTGTCCTCTTTTTAAGGGAATCATTGGCTGCGCTCATTTTCATAACCTCATTCAGAGGGTCGTTTAGTCCCTCAGCTCCCGGGGGAACTAGGGGCACAGTCACCACCTGAGTTTGGTCACAGTTGCACCAAAGTGCCACAGGCACAATCACTCTACAACCATGTCTCAGGAAGTTGGTCATATTGAATAAGACATTTAATAAGTATCCGTTCGCAGGCCACTATACTAACGAAGGGCTGTTTCTTGGTGGCTGTATGGGGCGTAGGTCATTCCTGTCCCGATTCTAAAAACTGAAGATCGGTCCGGGAGGAAGTTTGACCCACGAAACTAGATTATCTTACCCTTCCACCATACTACACTCATGCATACTAGGAGAACTTGTTGCTATGGATCCTTTTCATCTCAGCCACGATAGACCGTTTACGGGGATCCTTTCAACCGTATCCACACACACGCAGGCCGAGGTCCATTTGACTTCCATGTTCCACCAACTAAAATGTGTCAGAGCCTTTAGTGGGACTGATGTTATTGCATCTGGAAATTGAAACATCGGATTTTTTGCTATCGAATTCAAGTGTAAAGTAGATTAATCTGCTACACGAATAATAGATTCCCGATTTTTTTCTCCTATAATTGAACTTATTGAACTTATAAAAGCTAATAAATGTTTTTTTTTTATTTTTCGAACAATTTTTTACTCGTATTTTTAATTATCATCAGAGAAGGTATTAGATTTGTGTAAAATTTGACCCCCCTCCCCCAGTTTTTGTCAAATGTCCACGTTTTGAGATCCCCTGAATGCAAAAAACAGGTTTTTATGAATGTGGCTGTCTGTCGGTCTGCCTGTATGTATGTATGTCTGTCTGCGAGTACGATAACTTTTGAAAGATAATTATAATATATTGGCTATATATTGGCTATATATTGGCTATATAATATAAAGTTAAACAATTTACCACTACAAGATTATCATTACAACTTTTTGAAATTTCTTGAAAGTTCAATATATACGAGGGTGGATTGATAAGTTTCCGGCCTGACCAAGAAAAACAACGTTTTTAAGAATTTTTTTTTTTATTTCTCAACATAATCTCCTCCAAG
>NC_046664.1:73973196-73986406 GCF_010883055.1 Belonocnema kinseyi | reverse complement strand
CTATCTAAGGATGGTACTATAGAACGCCACCTCAAGGTAGGCCTAGTGGCGCCATCTCTTGGTCAGGCCGGAAACTTATCAATCCACCCTCGTATATGAAATTCAGAAGTTAAAAACGGTAAGGCTGTTCAGGAGACCGTATGTGTAAACTTCAAATCATAAAAATAACATTATAAATAAGCAAATTAAGTTTATAAAAAAACAACAAAAGTTCCAATAAAATGTTTAATAACCATTTTTTTAAAGAATGCCTTTTTTTAAAAAGGGCAATGAAACTACGTCTGTTTTAATACCAATGCAAGTTATAAATTATAATTATGCACATTTATGGTAATAACATCAAAGTTTAGGGATAAACTCGAGTGCGAAGCACGCGATTCGTGATGAGAATATGTTCGTTAAAGCCGAAGGAGCTTTAAAAAAAGCGAATTCACGATCACCAAATTACTGTTGTCTTTATTTCACCTTCAGTTTTAAAAAGTCTGTACAAAAAGATCGAGCGCCCAGCGCGAGCAATTAAAATATCGAGCGCAAAGCGCAAGATAAATATATTATTAAGCGCGAAGCGCGAAAACAAACAGTGGCGGTTAGACGTGCTTAAACTTGCGATCGAAGTGAGCCGCGCGCACGACGAAAATGTACTCGCGAGGGCAGATTTTTTTAGTAATCGCTTTGTCGTATCAATAAAAAAATTGAAAATTTCTAAAACTTACTTAATCAACGAATGCAAATTTTTATTTGCGAGTCATTTAATTAAATGTTAATTTCATTCAAATAAAGTTAATCTTATAAGATTTTTACGCATTTTAATTTTATCTTTTATGAAAATATTAATAACCAAAATATTATTGTTCTATTGAACGAAGAAAATTTTGAATTTTACTAGAAAAAAAACTTTTCTTTAAGTAAGAGTGGTGAAGGTTGAAAAAATTGAATTTCTTGCACATGAAAAAATTGATTGCAAAACGAATATTTTAACTTCATTTACATGCATTTATTAGTCAATTACAGTACAAAAAAAAATTAGATGAAAAACATGGGGAACAAATAGATTGAATCGAAATCCAGCCAAAGCGAACTGCCAGTGAAAAGACTTACGCATCGGCATACATAAGACGTGTGTGGGGTATATCAAAACCTTCTTTCTCAACAATAGCGCTTATTAATGCTTTACATGTGCTTTTTATCTTGTGCTACAATAGCACAATAGTGCTTTGATTTAGAATTGTTGATTGTTTAATTGTTGAATTGATTTTAAATCTTCTTAAAATATGAAATCTCTGTTTTATTTCTATAGAACTGAATGCTGCGGGAAGTAGTGATAGAACTCCCAACCCGCTCACGCCACCAGTAGTGCCTGCATCTAATCCAACGGTCGACGGAGCTACTCAGCGCCCTCCAGATGAACGTATCCTTTATGGCGACACCTTCATTTCGTTGTGGCTAGATCCTCGCAATCGAACAAGAGTTGTGAAAGCCGATTTTGCGACCAACATTTCCCAAGTCGAAGATTTGTTGCTTCCAACCAATTCTTCATGAAACTTGTTGATATAGGAGGCTTTAGAGTTGTGGGATATTTCTGGCCTTCAGATAAACTTTTCGCAGTCCGAGCACCTAATCCAAATGGTAAGTGAACGTGGGAAGTGACTTTTGGTATACGTAGAATCAGAGAAAAATTTAGAGTAACCAAACCTTTAGAAATGTCAGCTCGTACACGGAGAGAAGTTAGATAAATTCGACGTGATAGGTGTGAAAGAGTTGCTGTACTTAGGTGTTGTTGTACCACCGGCTTCAGATTCACGGAACTGGTTACCCCAGACCGGGGGGGGGGGGTGCTTCCAATTTACTACTTAATGTGATAAATGTATCATGAAATTTGAAAACGGACATTAGCGGCGGTAGTATTAACTTTGTTCAACAAAACCGTGCAGTACCATATAAAAAATGCAGAAATATTACAAAATAAATATGATAAACCCTTTTAAATCATTTTCTCGTATTAGTGTAGAGTCAGTTATTAAATAATACTTATATTCTAACTTATTATTTTGTTCAATGTAGGAAAAAACAGAATAATTGTCCTGATTAAAATTAAAAATTATTAAATGGATCTTCAGAAATTATAAAAAAAATCACAAAAAATAAAATCCCGAATTTAAAAATATCCGAAACTAAAATTTACCGATTTCGAGACCAAATCATCAAATGAACAAACGATTAAATTCCCATAAATGTTCC
The DNA here is from genome assembly GCF_010883055.1 of Belonocnema kinseyi. Classification (NCBI taxonomy): domain Eukaryota; kingdom Metazoa; phylum Arthropoda; class Insecta; order Hymenoptera; family Cynipidae; genus Belonocnema; species Belonocnema kinseyi. The sequence goes on along the minus strand of NC_046664.1, from coordinate 73,984,168 downwards.
AATCCCGGAAATCTATAACTGCTGAAAATAGTTAATTAATTATACAGACTCACTAAAAAAAACTTCGCTGAACTTTTGACCCGACCATATTGGTTTTATATTCCCCCATCAGAAGAGAAGTTGTTTCTAATCTCAAAAAACACCCAGAAATAGCCAAAATAGCCCTTTATATTTATATAAAATGTAACCCGACCAAATTTTTGCAGGTATTTTGGGTCACTGGCCTTGAGTATAATGTTGATAAGTCCGTGTTCGAAGGCTTTCTCCTTCTAACCTCAAAACTGTCAAACCCAACCTTAAAACTGCCTTTAATTATCCAGAATAAATGACTTTCCAGTTTTAGGGGCGAAATAAGCCCAATCAAAGTTATCTTGTGGTTTCTTCGGTCGCTGAGTGTGTTATTCTATTATGATTAATGGCCCAATTTTCATTTTTTTTCTCAGATCACATTAATTGATACAATTTTTTCTTGTATTCTGTCGTGTCACAAATCATGATTGACCTAAAAAAAGTTGAACATAACCTCAAAAGTCACCTTAATCCGCGAGCCTAGCGGATCCATTAGTTCGAAAGGATAAATGCCTTCGATGTTAAGACACATACGACGCTAGAAACTTTATAAAAAAGCATCCAAACAGGATCCATTTTTAGAAGAAATATTTGAGTTATCATGAGTCAGGCGTGAGTGTTGCCCTAAGAATGTACAATAATTCCATTTTGTAGTTATTTGATCCCAAATATGGATGATAAATGTAGATAAGATTCATTTTCAGCAAAAAACTGGACATTTAGGTTATTCCCAAATTTCGATTTGAGATTAGGATGAAACCCTGATTTGCAGAGCTAGGCTCGCGGGTTGAGGTGCCTTTGGAGGTTCTGTTCGACTTTTTTTAGTTTAGCTGTGAATAATTACATAAAGGGATACGTATAATGATAGGATCAATCAAAGTGACCTGAGAAAAAATCAAATTTGGCCATTGGTCATTTGGCTCTGAACAAGGATTAATCAACATTGAACTCAAATCTAGTGAGCCAAGGAACCTGAAAAAATGAGGTTGGGTTACATTTTAAACGATTACTTAGGGCTATTTTGGCTATTTTTGGGTGTTTTTTGAAGTTATAAGTCGATTCTTTCACATTCAGTTTTAAAGTCTATGCGCAAAGATCGAGCGCGTAGCGCGAGATGAATACATTATTGAGCACGAAGCGTGAGATTAATACATTATCGAGCGCGAAGCGCGAGAACCAACAGTCTCGCGGGTGCGCTTAACCTTGCGAGCGCGAAGAGCCGCGCGCGTAGCGCGTTATGACCATGTGCCCGCGAGGTGGGAAGATTTTTATTTTTATTTTTATTATAATTTTTTCACGACTTTTTCTTTCAAATTTAAATAATGCTTAAGCTCACGTTGTCAAGGTAATACGAATTTTTTTAGCCAATTCATCGCTTCTTTTGGACTTCTTGATTATGAAGACTAATAATATCTATATTTTCATCAAATATGTCCACGTGGACAAAGTACAGGGGGAGCGGGGTGATCGTACAAATTCCACGGCTATCGACGAAGAGGGAGGATGGGGAGGCGGTAAAAAGTGGGAAAAATTGTCCACGTGGTATATGGATGGTCCCCTAGAAAGCCAGAACCTATTATAATTCTGCATGCAACCGCATCTCATTCTCGCTATAAGTTCCTGACTTCCTTGCTCTCCTTTCTCACACAAATATTGCGCTCTCTCCATTCTCTCCATTCTCTACTCTCCTTCTGCTCTCTCTTTCTCCATGCCATTCTTTTGAAGCAACTCATACACTTTCCTTCCTCGTACATCCTTCTCACTTTATTCGTTTGCAATCCATTCGTCCTGAAATACCTTTTCCTTTTTACCTCCATCTTTACACCACTACGCCTGTTCTCCTTCTCCAACCAACAATCCCTAACCAGCTTACTTCCACCCTCTTCCAAAAATTTCTTCTTATACTTACACGCTTGACTCCCTGTTAAATCCTTAAACTCGTCCTTCCTGCCTCCCTCCTGATAATATAGTTCGGCGTATTCCTTGCCAGCCCCAGTGTACACTTTACATACTTCTCCTGTATACTATTTACCTCATCACTTACCTTCCACCCTCACACCTCCACTCTGTAAAGTAAGACACTCATCACTAACGAATCAAACAATTTCAAACTCTTCATAAAATCATCTGCGAACAACCTCTTCCCCAGCCCCTAAACCTGCCTCATCACCACATTTGCCCTTTTCACCCTCTCTTTTATCCGACCATACACTCCTCTATTCCTTTGAAACAGGGAGTCCAGGTACAAAAACTCTTACACCTCCTGCACCGCTTTGCCCTTCCACTTCCACTCCTCTCTCTTCATTTCTCCCATCTCATTTCCTGAACACCACAACCTTTGACTTGTCCGCCTTTAACACTTACTTGTTTTTGTCCAAGTATCTTCTCAACCTTTTCATTATCTCCTTTAAAGCCTCTTCGCTGTTTTTTAGCAGCACTATGTCACCTGCATATGTGAGTGATCATATCCTGACTTGGGGCTAAGTTGGGACGTTGAAATAAGCGGATAACCTTGCCTTAACCCCCTATCCATCCAGAATTCCTCAGAGATTCCTTCATCTCATCTCAACATATCTTTCGTCTTCTCTTATACCTCCCTTAGCCTCTTGATCAGGCCCTCTTTACTCTCCTCTCTTTCATTGTCTTCCACAACCTCCTACTATCCACCGAAGGAATTACGCCCTTTAAATCTACAGAAAACGCGTACACTTTGGCACCCTTTTAGTTAAATCTCTATCCACCACGTGCTACAAGACGTAAATACTGTCATAGTACTCGTTCCTTCCGTAAACCCCCCTGCGTCTCTGGCAATATTTCTTTCCCCTCAGCAACCTTGGGCAGCCTATCTGCCAAAACCATCCCATCCATTTCGTACGCAGTATTGATTAGCGTGATTCCCCTGCTTCTCCCTATCCCCTTTCTTATACAGGGGTACGATAAAACCCTCTCTCAACTCTCTTGGAAATCCCTCCCCCTCCATACTTTTTTCACTACCCCCCTCAGCGTCTGTCGTACCTTTTGTGTGCCAAACAGCCGCGCATGGTTTTCTACTCCGTTTAGCCCTGCTGATTCAGATTTTTTCAATTCTTACCTGCTTCTCTATCTTCTCGTCCTTCAGCTCCTCTCCATCTACCTCCTTCATTCTTTAAATCCTCTCATCACTCTTCCGTGTATCTGGCCCCTAAAGTGAATCCTCAAAAACTTTCTTCCAATCGTTGCTACCTATCTTCTCATTTATCCCGACCCTACGTTTCCTAAACCGAAATACCTTCTTTTGCACACATCCTTTCACTTTCTCCTTAAGATGCTCCCATATATCGTCCACCGCCTCCCTCTACAAGCATACGTTCTCCAACTGCTCCTTATAATTATGTATTGCCTCTCTCGTCCATGATATCCTCTCCCCTAACTACCCTTCTTCCTTACCCTGCCTTTCGACAGCCTCCTCCTGTATCCACAAAATTAATTGCTGATTGTCTGATTCCACCCTTTCTTTCACTGCAAATTTTTCTATCTACTCGCACCCTTGCATATTCATAATCGCATAGTCTATTACCGATACACCCATCTGACTCACATACGTGTATTCTCCCTCTTCGTCCCCTTTTACCATACCGTTCGCCATCGCCCAGCCACTGTCCTCCATCCAGTCTTTCAGAATCTTCCCCTCTTTATTTATTATCTTATCCTTCGATTTTTTTTCGAAGCTCTCCCCTTTCCGGTACAAGCCCACTCTTCCATAATTCTCGCATTTAAGCCCTTCCCCCTTAGTACCACCATATCCTCATCTCTCTCTACCCTTGTAAGTTGTCCACCCTTTCTTTAATCCTTTTCATCCAATCCTTATTGTACACAGTCCCAAACTTATATATTACCTGTTCTGTTATTAAATTTATATGAATATAATTTTTATAAGATTATTGAGGAAATTTAAAAGAAGATTTCTTAATGTTTCAGACTTGAAATTTTAAGAAAATTTGATAATTTACTTGAAATTTTAAGAAAATTTGATAATTTTCTTGAAAAATTTTTTAATTATTTTAAAGCTCCTAAAGTTTAGTTTTGAAATCTTTAAAAACCTGATTTTATAAAAATATTATGAAGTTTGAAATACATTTTTAAATTTTCAATTATACTACTTATTTCTTGAATTTATTCGACTTTTTGTTTGTTATTTTTTTTTGTCTTACTAAATTGAAACATTTTGCTTTAAAATTCCCGAAACTCTTTTACGAAAGTGTAGGAAATCGTTTGATATCTTTAAAAACCTTTTTTAATTTTCTTGCAAAGTTTACTTTTCAAAATCAAAAAGTATGTAAATGCTTCACATGAATATTAGAAAAGTTCTTCTTTTTCTAAATTTTGCAGAACTTCTAAACCTTCTAATCTCTAAAAATTATTTCTGAATATCTCTTAAACTTACTGATTTTGTAATAAAATTATTTAATATGGCATCAAATCTTTTACACACTTTCTAAAAATATTTTCGGAAATAATTCATAATGTTTTGTGATATTTTTTTAATTTTCGCTCAAAATTCCTTACAAAACAATCATTAAAAAGTTTTCTATGAATCCTAAGAACTTTTGTTATTGCACTCTGGCAAAATTCAGTTTCCCTACAAAATTGGAAAATCCTAAAAAATTAAAAAAATTGTAAAGTCATCCATATTCTTCTACCCCACATTTTGAAATCTTCAAAAGTTAATATTGTTCTTTAAAAATGAAACATAAATCTTTTCTTGTCAAATCTTTCATAATTATTGGAAAGTTTCTAAATTTTTTATTCGCGATTAAAAAATTAATTTTTAGTCATAAAACAAGGATTTTCTACTAAAAAGTCAATTTTTGATCCAAAAGGACGAAATTTCGGCCAAAGTAGAGACATTTTGAAAGAAACAGTTTAACTTCCACCAAAAAGTATGACTTTTAAGAAAAATTTTTTAATTTTCCATAAAATTAGAAAAAAATCTCCATAACTTACGATGTACAAGAAAATTTTAATAATATTTTTAGTTTAGAAAATTCATTTTTAACACAAAAAAAAAGTTTCAACAAAAAAGTTATTTTTTTAACCCAAGAAATTAAAATTCGATCTGATATGTGAATGTTAATGCAAAAAATTTATTTTCCAAAAAATAAGCAGAGGCTAAGTTACTAGTTTCAAAAAATAATTTTTAACCCTACAAACGAATTTTCAATGAAATAGATAAACAGAAAGAATGATTTTCTACAGCAGACATAAATATTTGACTAAAAATACACATTATTAAACCAAAATGGATTTGTTCTGTAACAAATTATAACTATGTAAACAATTGAAAATGAGTTTAAAAAATACTACAAAGCTGGTCTTTTATGGAATAAAAATTATTATTCCTAAAAAATTAAAAAAAAATACTATCTTTAACCTGAATTTTACACAATTGTATAAAATTATGGCATAAAATAAGCTCTTTCTTTGAAAATTCGTGTTTTCTTTGACTGAAATTGATTGCTTTTACTGAATATTTAACTATTTAAGTTGAAAATGTAACTATTTCTTGATAATTAGTTCCTTTTTTGGTAGACATTTCTTTGAAAGAAATAATTCCACTATTCCAATTGAATATCTCATTATTTTAGTTAAAAATTCATCTTCATAGTTATACTATAAATTTTTTTGATATAAAGTTTAACTATTTAGTGTTTGGTTGGCAAATGATCTTTTCTCGGTGAAAATTAGTGAATTTAGTTTAAAGATGATTTTTTTTATTTCAAAATTCAACCATTTGGTTGCAAATTCATGTGTTCATTTGAAAAATCATTTCTTATTTGGTGAAAAATTAATCTAATTCTTTAAGAATTAATGCTCATAATTCATATTTTTGGTAGAAAATAAAATTATTTCGTTGAAATTTGAATTCTTTGATAAAAAATTCGTCTTTTTCGTTCAAAACTAATCTATTACAATGGAAGATTCATCACTTTATTAGAAACTTTCTCATTAAAGTTGAAAATTTGTTTGTTTTTAGTGAAAAAGAAATTATTTTAAGATTATTTCAAACTATTTGGTGGTGAATTCGTGTATCATGTAGAAAAATCGTATTTTTTGTAGGAAACTAATCTTTTCGGTTAAAAAATCAATTAATTGCTTGAAAATTAATTCGTCCTTTATTCTGGAAGCTAAAAAATAAACAATATTTCTAATTAACTCGCGAAACGAAAAAGGCATCCCGAGTAAAATGTTCAAAAAAGTACGACCTATGTGAATTTACAATGAAAAAGTATAAGTGGAAAAGACTTAAGATACCTAAAGAAAACCTGGAATTCTCAAAGATTTTTTTTTCCAGGATTTGTGTAGATACCCTTTTATAGAATTATTTTGCTTTTAATTCTGAGATGGAATTTCAATTGTTTTTTAAATTTACAAATCTTTTTTTTTTCTTTTCAAGCTCCTGCAAACATTCTAGAACCCAGTGCATCACAAAAGTTTATAATTCTTTATGGGAGAGCTTATAAAGTAGAGCTAAATCCTCATACTGGAGAGGTGGAAAATGTTAGCCTCTCACCTCGAAATTTACATGAAAATCCAGAATATTAAGGAGTTCTTGCACGAAAATATATTGGGATGAGTGACGTAGGCTTTTAGCTGTACTATGATAAGACGAAAGGAGTTTCGAGAGCTTTGGGAGCTGAATACGACCCCCATCCTGGACAGTATCCCTAATTAATCTTTACACAAGAAATGGATTGCCAGGTTATTGAAGAGCGAGAGTAAATGATACCGATGTGTTCAATTTTGTTTTCCCACTATTTGATTTAAAAAAAATAAAGTTTTAAAAATTTACTGAATTACTGCTTGAAAAGGGCCTTGGATTATTCAAAAATTATTTGACATAATTTTTAAAAATTTACATTTGAGTGCTTTCACATTGTTTTCTGCCGTATCTTGGGAAGACGTACATATTTTTAAAGTTTTATAGACTGAAAATAAAATAATTCTCTGAAACAATTTCAATTAATAAATTTACTTATATAGCTCCCTTATTTACCTCAAGAATAATATTGTTGTAAAATACACTGCGACTTACTTGCACTTTCATCCAAGTTGCTAAACTTTCAACAAAATTATTATTGCATAAGATGAGCTACTTCGATGAAAATTCGTGTTTTATTTTGGTGAGAAATTAATTATTTTCACTGAATACTAAATATTTAACTACACCCGTTTGAAATGTAACTGTTTTCTCGAAAATTTGTTTTTTGTAAATAGAACTTTTTTTTCAACAGAACATGTAACTATTCTAATTATATATTTTAGCATTTTAGTTGAAAATTCATTTCTATGAATTAAGATTATTTTTTAAAACTTGAAGTTAAGCTATTTAATTTGTAGTAGAAAACTTATATTTTTTACAGGGAATCTGTGCTATCATCGGATATGATAACAACTATTTAGTAGAGATATCTTTTACCAACCGTGAAAATAGAAATCAACAATATCTTCCTAAGTTAACTTCTTAAATAACAGAAATTCTTCAACGTCTTTTCTGACTAGATGGAGTTATGAATCAAAATTTTTTTGTTCAAATTAAATTTTTTCTGAAGGAAAATCGTCTTCTTCGCTCCAATGGAAATCGAACCACAGGTCTATCAATTGTCATACGGGTGATGTTAACACTAAGCTACTAGAGAGATTGATGGAAAAATCTTTTCTTAGAAGCACACGCTCGTACCTAAAAATGTAAATAAAGAACCAAAAAATTAACCTGGTCTTCAATCCAGTTTTATTTATTTTGGTGGCGTAAACTTTATCTTATAGATCAGAGTTGTGACTCGTATCTGAAATCATCAGCAACGTAGCGGATAGGCGCACGGCGTGAGTACTCTCATGCGGAGGTTGCGCAATATTATATACCCTAATTGAAAACGGTTGAGATGGCCCTGAATGTTTACATCTCGAACGCTTCGATTTATAATAATAATAATAATAATAATAATAATAATAATAATAATAATAATAATATAATAATATAGGCCCTACTTTGACGCTCTAAGTGGAAGTATTGTCTCTACTTTGCGTCTGTTTATTCTACTAGCTCCTACGTAGTCACTCCTAAAAATATTTTTATTCTATTTTGCTTCTGCATGAGCTTTAGCCCCCACATTGAAGGACTTGCCTCTATATTCTTAAGTTTTACTTTTGTCTCCTTTAAAGCTCCATATTCTACGTAGAATTCTTAAATTCTCTTTTAACGCTCATAAATTTTGACGCACAAAATATGTGGCGTCATTGCCTCGATGCCTGCGCGCTTGACAGATGATGCTTTGTAGTTTTCTCTAAAATTTCATCACCACAGTTTTTAAAAGCAACAGTTTAATTGATTTTAAATAATAAATATTAAAGTGATAACATCGAAATGGTCTTAAGAGGAAAGAAGTTTGCCCTAATCTGGTGGCTGCAGGCAAAAGGAAAAATGCAAACCAGCGCTAAGATTTGAAAGATAGTTATAAAGAACTCAGATCCAAAACCCCGCGAAAAAGGTATCCAACACATGAGAAGAAACGTCAAAAGAAAAAGGTAAGAAAGACACAAATCTTCTGCAGTGATTTTTTTCTGTACCACAAAAAATAACTCCAAATTAATTACCAAAAATCCTGAAGAAATAGATTTTCCTTTTAAAGTTGAAGCTTCTAAAGTTCTAGAACTTAAAATTGTTATTACAGAAAGAAATCATACTCGTAACTTTAAGCTAATTAGACCAATTGTCATAAAAGCAATAAATTAATTGAATTATAGTAAACAAACTTTCAAACTGAATAATAATTTTTAATCGGAAACATTATAAATGAGAAGAAAAATTCTACTTCAGAACCTTGAAACTTACAGAATTCGTACTTTGTTTCAAATTGACAAAATTTATAATTACAAAAACTTGTGATATTAAAACTTTTTATAATCAAAGCCTTTAAAATTTCAATTATTTGTGTTATCAATCAAATCACATCATATCTAATACCTTTTAAATTGCTAATTAAACTATCCCAAATTCAACCAATTTTCTTCAAATTTCGAAAGGATGAAAAAAGTATAATTTCCTTTAAAAAACAATATATTTCGCTTTCGAAAAATTCTGCTATTTTAGGTGTAAGTTCTATATGCCGAGGGGTCGAATACACCAATACTCCTGATACATTCACTAAATATTCCCATAAATGTATTCTTTCCATCTTCTTTACATTCTTGATATTCTTTATATTCTCAAATATTTTGGATCTTCCGAAATATAGCGACATATCCCGAAATATTCACAAATATTCTGACATATTCCTAAATTGCCATTTGCTCTCTACAAGTTTTTAAAGATATCAAATCATTCAAAATGATTTTAAAAAATGTCAAGAAATTTAAAAAGAGTTTATGTATTATTGTGTAATTTAAAAATATGTTCAAGTGTTTGAGAGGATTTTAATGAATTTCAAAATAATTTAACAGGGTATAAAAATCCTTTTAAATTAAAAAGATTAAAGTTTGTAAATAAATTTCAAAAGATTTCAAGTAGTTTTAAGGAATTTCAAAAGATTTTAGAAGAATTCCGAAAAGCAGAAGAATTTTCAAGAGATTTAAAAGTCTTTAAAACAATTTTTATGAGTTCAAGAGATTTTGAAGGACTTTAATGGATTTGGGGGCATTTCAATCGATTTAATATATTTTAAAAAGTCTGTAAAGGAATTTAAAATATTACAAAGGATTTTCAAAAATTAAAAAAAAAATCAAAATAGTTTAAGGATCTTCATGTCATTTAAAAATATTTTTATGTATTTAAAGAAATTTTCAGGAGTTTCAAGGGATTTAACGGGAGTTATTTGATTAAAAATTTTTTTAAATTTATAATCGAATTTCAAAAGATTTCGAATTACTTAAAAGAGCTCCAGATATTCTGAATAAATTTGTAGGATTTTAAGTAATGTTAAAGAATTTTTAAGGAATTTCAGTAGAAATAAAATAAGTTTTAAGATTTTAATTTAATTTTTAAATATGAATAATGTTCTTGAATTCTTTGAAGTCTGGTAAATCTATAAAATTTCTGAAAATATAAATTGAATTTTTCTTAATCTTTTAAAATATTTTGAAAAATTTTTGATTTAGTTTAAATCTTGTTGAAGCACATAAAATATACAATATAATTTTTGTAATATTTCTAAAATCTAAAATCTTAGTACATATATTATTATAAGAATAGCGATTTTTTTTATAGAATGGGTCATAAAAATTTGCAGATGGCCTTGCACGAACCCGTTTCGAAGAAAAATGTGCATGGCTTGCAATTATAAATAATAGTGTAGTGATTGTGTAATAGTAAATAATTTTGTGCTTAAACATGTTAACAAATATTAGAGTATAATAGTTATAATATAATGATACAAAAGATTAATTTTTTTGTGGCGAAAAATCGGTTATGATATCATAGAACGGTTCTCTATAATTTCAGGACTAGTTTAAACGCAATGTAAAACAAAGACAATTTGAATTTTTATTAAACTACTCAGCGTATCCTCTACTATAGGATTAGTTCTTTAAAATTTAATAAATATTTCTTTTCAGGTGCAAAATAACTTAAAACATTATGCAAATGTCACTATGTCTTCGTCTTGCTCTACTTTGGTTAATTTTGCGTCAAATAATTTTATTCTGTAAAGGAAGGTAGAGTGTGGCGCGTTAAATTAGAAACAAAAACTAAGCCTCTATTTTGACGCTCCAAATGGAAAATTTGGAAATTTGTGCACATAAGAGCGCTAAAGTAAAGGCAAAAATCTTAACGACGTTGAAGTTTGCCACAGATATGGATTTCAAAGTTGTGTAATTAATATAAAAAAAACCAAGAGTCACATCGAAAAAGTAAAAACACCTCTTAATTCGT
>NC_046664.1:73970338-73973096 GCF_010883055.1 Belonocnema kinseyi | reverse complement strand
TTTTCCGAGACGAATTAAGAGGTGTTTTTACTTTTTCGATGTGACTCTTGGTTTTTTTTATATTAATTACACAACTTTGAAATCCATATCTGTGGCAAACTTTAACGTCGTAAAATCTTATGGGATTATCTTCCTATATTTCGACTCGTGTAGTCACCGGTGTGCTGAATTTTAATTTTCCACTATTAGATCTGTTGCAAACAATTAAAAGGCACGATTAGCGGACGGCTGATAATTTAAATCAGGAGTCGAATAAAAACTATCCGATGTCACATAATTATAGTAGTAAAAACCATTAATTGTCAAAGAAAAACAAAAAAGAGATTTTATCAAAATAGTTCAATTTACGACTAAGATGATGAATGTTTAAACTCAATAAACCATTTTTTTAAAAACATGTACAACTTTCTACCAAGCATTTGAATTTTTAAATAAAAATGATAAATTCTTAACGAAAAATGTCATAGTTCATATTTCAACCAAAAAATACAAATATTAAAGAAAATAGTTAAATTTTCAACCAAAACTCATTATTAATTTTTAACTAAACAGTTGAAATTTTAACTAAAGGAGATAAGGTTTTTTTCAAAAGCTATGAATTTCGTATATGAAATAGAAAAGTTTTTCACTAAAAATGGCAATTTCGATTTAAGTTTATGAGGCTACTACCAAAAATTACAAATTTTCAACAAAATACAGGAATTCTCAACCAGTTTGTTAAATTGTTAACCTGAAAGAAGAATTTTCAAGCACAAGAGAAAAATTTAAAAAAATTGAAGTTTGAAACAAATTGTTGATTTTTAATGTAAGAAGATGCATTTTTTGAAAGCAGTTGAATACATTACGAAAAAATGCATTTTAAACCAAGGACAATTTTTTTCACCAAAAAATATAAAGTTTTTCTAAAAAGGACGAAAGTTAAAAAACAGTTAAATTTTTAAATAAAAAATATGTCTTAACAATAAAATAGTTAAATTTTCAGTAAAATATGCCTGGGCATCAAGACAAATTTCGTTTTGAATCAATTACGTCAAGAATAACGGTAATTGTCACACGGGGTCATTGGGCCCCGACGTAGAAAACTGGATAATTTCTGGATAAAAATTCAAATGGTAATATCGTGAAAAAAATACAAAAAATGAAACAGGCATAATAGAAGTATTCGCGATTAAAAAAACATGGATTCCAATGAACCCCGAGTGACAATTAAGGGTTAAGGTAAGTATTAATGTAACCTGAAAGTTAATGTAGCACATATGGAAAAAACTATCTTACCTATTTTGTAAAGATTCCTTACTTTTTTCTTGTCTTTATTTTATAATACATCGACATATTGATGTAGCAGTTTTTTTATATCAAGTAAATGTAACTTTATTTAGCGCCTTTTCCTCATGATCAAAATGAAGTGTGCCTAATTATCGCCAATGGCGCCACGTTTTGCAAACTATCAAATGAAGAATGAGGAGTGTAGCCAGTTACTTTCGTCGATAGCGCAAAAAGTAATTATTTTACTTCGTGCCGATCAAGCAATTTCTGAGACGATTTTTACTTATCACAGGGAAAAGAAGAAGGAAAAGATGCATATGCAGTTCGACAGGCGCAGAGGATTATTAGAGAAAACTGGTCGCAAAGATGAAAATATGATCAGAAAGAATGAGAATCAGGTTTAAAAGAACCATCAAAACGTTTGAAGCGTCGGAGGGATCCTTCCTCAAACAGCTCATAAGATTCCTCATCATATCACAGCTGTAAGTAAAATTATTATGTTATAGACCACTTGGTTATTTTAATAACTCTTAGCTGGAATTGCATAATTAAAGCAAATGAGTAAGTTAATAAGTTTCTTTGATTGTTCAGTGGTGTTGTCGGATCTACATTCATGGGTTCTAACCTAGAAGCACATGATAGGCTCTAACGTATAATCGCATAGCAGTTTCTAGCCTACTAGCTCATAAAAGACTCTCATCCAATAATCAGAAACTTCTGGGTTCAAAAACAAAACAATTAAGTCAGAGCACAAAAAGGAAATCCATGACAAGCTGCTTAAGTTAGGCGGCTTTGCCAAATTTCGCGTCGCAAGTCCTAACCTGTAAACACAAAATAGTTTTAATAAACTACAATATAGACATATCCCAGGTACTGACCTACAAACAATTCACAGACTCTCACCTGAATATTATTGTTCTTTTCGTGCAAAAATAAAAGAAATATATGCATGCAATTTGATTATTATTCTATGTTTTTTTATTTAAAGGGGAATATACATCTAGAATGATAAAAAAATCGATTTTTTTTATTTTTGTGTTTTATGGACCCTTAAGGTCTTAGAAATATCTGGTGAAAATTTTGAGAAAAAAATCCAAGTAATAAAGATTAAGTGCACGCCTCTCCGGAAGCGCCTCGCCACCACGAAGATAGGTTGATTGGTCTCAATCGCGTTTTTCTCGAAACCATGCTTTCAAAATCGGTGAGCACAATAACTCAAAAACCACTTTACCGATCAACTTGTAATTTATTGTGCTTATTATATACATAATTATCTAGACTTTGTCGTAGGGCTTTTTAAGTAGCTTGGATTTTGTTTTATCGACACACAAAGGACGAATTTCCACTCAAAAATTTCTACTTTGAGTTCAACCGCCCGCTATTTTTTCAAATAAATATAATTTCGAACACCCCTACGACAAAGGCTAGATTATAGTCTTAGCTTTAACAATCTCTTCGGTTTTTTTTTAATCTGATAATTACAGATGAAACT
>NC_046664.1:73965274-73970238 GCF_010883055.1 Belonocnema kinseyi | reverse complement strand
TTCATCTAATATTATAAATTAAATAAAATGGAAAACTAAATATTTTCTCGAAAGTGAGTAATTTCATTTAGAAAAAAATCAATTCAACAATTCGTATAGGCTTTTTAAACAAAATTTACGAACATCTCATTTTTTCTCGTATCCAGCTGTATATTCCCCCTTAAGCGGATCAAGACTCAGATGAATCAAACGCATCCAGAGGTCAAAGGGATTCGCAGAAGATTGATCTTAAAGCACAATGGAAATGGATTTCAGAGAATCATCTTAATGAGGATGTTCTGAAATGGATTGGAAATTTACTTTACGCAAAGAGTTCCTAGGCCCTGCTATGCATGCGGAATTTTTTGAATGTTGGAGAACATCAGTGGCAGGCATTGGCGAGGACTTGTTACTCTCATCTGACAAAAAAGGAAGATCTACAGATAAATTACAGTTAATTGAGTACCTCACTGTGGCGAAACACCACTTACAGATCTACATCGTGACAAATCTGCTGTCCGTAGAAGTTTGGTCTTTGCGAATGGCAGCGTCTTCCTTAAAGATACACTACAAGCAGCGCATATTAATGGCTTCCTTTATGTCGAGAAACTCAGCGAAGCCTTAAAGAGAGTGAAGAAATTAGTATATTTGAAAAAGGAAGTAAGAAGTCAATTCAAAACCAGGTAGATAATGAGTCAATAGACCAGAGCGCTCCACAATCGTGCTAGGCTTTCGGGCAGACAGGAAGAAAACTATCGAAAAACGATAAAAAATCGGATTCAGAAGCCTCATCACAAATACAGTCTGCACTAGAAGAAAGAACCGGAACTCTATTCCAATTGTTGCTAGCTCCGGTAAGTAATATAGCTTGTACACTTTGTCGATTTCAGTCTGAATGGAAAAAAAATAATATCAGATCCTATCAAACTGTCATGGATTAAGAGTTATGAAACTCTTTTGGAACCTTTACCATTTAGAAGTTTATGACTCTGTCCAAGATATTTGATATCAGAAGAAACACGTCAGGTTTCTTAATAGCATACAAAATTGTGATAAACAGGTGCAATTGTGAAATGCCATACATAAAAACACCAGATAATCTCTAATGTTATTTAGGCCAAAACTGGACGGTTTGTTTCGATGATTTCTTAGCCTATACGCACTTAACAAATTTATTTCAACGCAGCAATTGAAGATTGAAGACGGTAGAACGGTAACTCAAATTATTAATTTAAGTCGTACCATGGCCACTCTGGATCTTTAACGTCCCAAAAAAAGGCAAGGGTAGTTTGGAAAAAAAAGAAAGATACTATTTTATAGGTTATGACAGACTGGTAATACCTGACCAATTATTTGTTTGTGTTTTTGTTCGTTAGTATTAGCCACATGGGGAGTGTGTCAGTTTACAGTGTTTAAATACAAGGTTTGATTCAAATTTAAAAAGATTAATAGAAATAAGAACAGATGAATAGTTATAATAAGTATAGTCAAAACTTAAATCTATCTTTCTTTCATAAAAGGCAAGAGAGAGAGAGAGAGAGAGAGTTGTTTTATCGATTGTATTTCCTTAGATTTTATGGATCAGCGACGAAACTGGCGGATGTTATTTTGGATTTATGTGAAAGTGAATCACCAATTGCAGTGAAGTGATGCAGGATCACTGTTAACTAGTTTGAGGGGATACGTGGTTCTAAACAGCTACCTACTTCAACTATGAGTTCATTTTACACACGTATTTTGCAGCGGAATTGATCCGGAAAATGACACAAACGATAACCGAAATTCTTAGTCGAAGAGACTTACATACCATGCTCAATAATACTTCATCTATGTCACGGTAATATAAGATTACGTCACTTATTCAGAGTGTTTCTTCGTTCACGATAATGTAGAAGGCTTGACTTATGTTATTCAAAGTGATTCATACTTCGTAAATCGAGTTGACATTATGACTTCTTGATATATACGGACGATTATAAAGGAGTAGGCCAGTCTAAGTCTAGAAAATTATAAAAATATAACTTTTTCGCCTTAAGAAATTGAAGTGCGAGGAAGTTGTTAACAATATTACAAAGAAATTTTCTGGAAAATGTTAGCCCAATCGAATATATATTTGAGAAATTATCAACGTCTCAAATCGCTTGCTTTTTTGTGTACAATAAAACTGTTATAGTTTGGAAACGATTTTATAAAGCACATAATCTCTGAAAATTTGCAGAATTGGAGTATAGAAAAAAAATTATTTTAATTTGTAAGGTTTTCAATTCTTTGAATTAATATTTAAATGTTTAAAAATCTTTTATATAAATGTTATGCTTTTTGAACTTGTGATTGCTAATGAGATCCTTCTTCGCTTTGATATATACATTGTGTTTACGGAATGTAATTAGTAATTATTTTTTATTCAGAATAAATATCATGTTTGGAAGTTATCTTTTTAGTCTCACCATTTTCAGCTTCAATTAATAAAAACAAATACTACAGCTCTATTACATAATGCCTGAAAAACGAATACACTTTCTTGGTCTTTCACTTTTTTAATGCTACGAATTTGAAGCATTAAAAATTCGCGAAATTTGAAACCCAATGAATCTTAACTATTAGATGGTTATGTTTCATTTCACATCTGTACAGTTTGTCTCAAAAATAGAACCATTTTGTTGTTCATAACATTTAATGATTAAATTATTGCATATTACGAAATATTATTTATTTATTTTTATTTATTTAATATTGCCTGCTTACTTGATTAGTTTTTATGTTTGGCACCGTTTAACTGTATTAAAAGAATTTAAAAAACTAATTACCATGCAACAGAAAAATTAACAACAATTTTTTAAAATAAATTTATAAATTCCTTTTGATCTATCAGTCGAAGGAAATTTCGAAATATATTCCCTAAAATTTGTATTGAAAAAAGACTGATAACTAAGAACGAGTTAGAGTGAAAAACAAATTAATATTGATTTTTCCAAAACAGCCAATTTTTTTACTTTAGATAGAAAACTAGAAAAGTCACAACTTTTTCTTTTGGGAAAAAATGCGCAATAAAATACTTAATCTAGATATAGTATTTAAAAGTTGAAATTGTTAATGTTTTTTGAAAGTCTTCAGGAGTCTTCCCACTCCTGGCGAAATAAGTTTATGTTTCCTTATTCTATACGGGTGCTCAATCCTTCGTTTAAAGAATGAAGTCTTATTACATTAATAACTGCACCCATGTTAACTAAAAATGAAGCTCTTGCGTTTTCGAAATGAGAGGAATATTTATCCTCAAGTGCTACTTGAGCTCCTTTATTGAAACATTAATTTTTATTTTATAAGTAATTTGATGATAGAATTTGCTAATACTATTTTCTCATTTCATTTGAATAGTTAAAATTTTATGTAGATAAGCAGAATAAGTTTTGCGTGGAGTAACAAGATGTTTGATGTATATGAATAAAGCATTGATTGTTTTGAAAGTTTTTTCTTAAACGTTGCCTCCTGCAGCACAATTAACAATTTGTGCCAGTTAACTGGCATTAAAGGTAGACCATTTATGATGTCTTAAACAAACTTTCTGATAGAAATGTTTCTGCTGTCATATTTGGCAATGTTCATTCTTCCCTGCTGTATTGCAAAATACTCGCTCACAGATTTCATAATTATTTCAATAAGTATTTGATCGATATCGCTACTGGATTTAGTTTGATTAAGCTCATCAGGAAGTCTGTATTGTTTTATTTGGAATTTGTTTTGTTAATTATTTTGGTTTTGTTAGGCATTCACTTTTAACAGTGGTTAAAATCTTTTGTAAATAAGGAATCAATAACTGCCTGTGGAAAATTTACTTTTGTTTTAGAACTGAAGTGATAATTGTGACTATCAGGCAAATTAACATTAGTAACATTCCTTAATATAAAATCTCTTAACGATATTGTCAATTTCGATTGTCACACTACTAGATTTTCATTGCTATATGCGTGAGACACGAGTTGTGAATGGGTTAGACAGAGTTGGAAAATATTGAAAAATTGTCACGATTGCTCGTTCTTTGATAGCTACATGCGTGTGACAGAGATGTCTGTGGAGTTAGAGTAGTTAGACAGTAATGGAACGTTACACGCGTTTTTATGAAGTCAATGATCATGATCGAATCCTTATTTGAATTTAAGCCTCTCTGCTTGCCATTTATGATCGTATTTTTATTTCAATTTCGAAAAGGTTATTTTGAAGCCTTCAAAACATTTAAACGAGCTATCTGGACCATTAATATATCTACCTGAGTGTCTGCGGAGAATTTCTCAGACCTTCTCCAAGCCTTGAGAATCTTTATCATATACTCTGAGATATCTGTCAGTAGGGTTAATTTATTTTTAATTATAAGTTAATGTTTGAGTTATTATCTGTTATTAATATAAACGTAAACATTAAGTAATATTCCTTTGAAGCATGGAATTCGTTATGATTTTTGTTATCAAATTCCATTGCTGGTGTAAAATGCGATTACAACTTTTTCGATTTTGAGGTTAGAAATTAATTTTAAAATCCAAGAGCGAACTGCTGGTCGCAGAATTAGATCATTTTTGCCATTTTAATGTAAATCATTCGTATATCTACAAAAATGTGTGAAATATTATTTTTTCCTATGAAACGTTACGAAAATGTACCATACAAACTTTACGAAAGTTAAGCTTTTTTTAATTTTTATTAATATGAAAAGATTCTCCGTGTTTGAAATAAATTGAAAATTAGTGAAATTTTTCAATCAAATTCATAAAATTTTTGGTGAAAAAACAGAAACTATTTTAGTCAGGATTAGAAAAAAAATATTTTATGTTTTCATCCTACGTCTTTTTAAAAAAATTTTTTAACTGCGAGCAGTTCGCTCTTGAATTGTAAAATGTAATACGAGGGTGGATTGATAAGTTTCCGGCCTGACCAAGAGATGGCGCCACTAGGCCTACCTTGAGGTGGCGTTCTATAGTACCATCCTTAGATAG
>NC_046664.1:73954550-73965174 GCF_010883055.1 Belonocnema kinseyi | reverse complement strand
CAGCCTTGGAGGAGATTATGTTGAGAAATAAAAAAAAAAATTCTTAAAAACGTTGTTTTTCTTGGTCAGGCCGGAAACTTATCAATCCACCCTCGTATTAACCTCAAAATCCCAATAAGTAGATACCGCCTTTTACATCAGCAATGTAATTTTATAACAAATTTCACGGTTTACAGGAATAATACTTGATGTTTATGTTTATATTGAATAAAAATAGTAACAAAAAGATTAACTTATAACTTGAAATACAACAATGTTACACTAACTTCAATCAATAGCAGAAAAGTACCATTAAACTACCTGCACTTCACCTCCACCACAAAAAACCGCTACATAAAATATACAGGCTTCCAAAGTTTTATCTGCTTTTAAATAATATATGGTTTAAGAAATGTGGGATTAAATGCATTATGTTCAGTTTTATGGATGTGTCGGGTCTTCATATCTTTCGACAATTTTTGCCAAATAATCAATCTTTATTTTACAAAAAGGCAGTTTTGAAAACCTCCAGCAACAGATACATACTATAGAGATCTACGGGCACTTTCATTATGACCAAATGGTCGGCGAGAAGTTATTTCTTGACCAACTAAAAAGGAACTCAAAACAAAATAGTTGAATTCTCAATCAAAAAGATGAATTTTCACGAGGGAATTTTTATATTTCTAAAAAAAATACTAATTTTCAACAAAATACGGAAATTTTCAAACAAATAATTCCATTTTTCACTGAAAAAGATCAAGTTTTAATACAAAATATCAAATTTCAAACAGATTATTTTCAATTTTAATTAAAACGGATGATCTTGACACCAAATAGTGAAATCTTTAACGAAAAAGATGAATTTTCGATCACAAAGATAATTTTCTGGTTAGAAAAATTTTTTTCAAGCAAATAATAGAATTTTTTGTTGATAATATTCAACAATTCAGTTGAATTTTGGTTTCTGCATTGACTGAAAATTATTTCTTGGTTAAAAATTTATCTCTTTGGATAGAAACTTGAGTTCCTTAATGAATTTGAACACAATTAAAATGTATCCCTTTTGGTTAGAAATTCGAATATTGTTTTGGAAACTTGCCTTTTTGGGTTAAAAACTCAACAATTTTGTCGATATTTTTCTTTTTTATTTGTTCGTTCTAGAAATTTAAAAATTTAAAGTTAAAATATCTACAACTGTAATTTGGTGGTTGTGAATTATCTTTTGTTTAAGCTCCTTTGTTGAGGACTAGATTATTTTGTTTCAAATTCATCTTTTTTGTTTGTATACAAATACTTGGTTAAATTTTAAACTAACTGAGTAAAAATGGATAATTTTTCTGCTAAAGATTTATCATTTTAGTTAAAAATTTAATTCTTTTGTTGAAGATTCTTTCTTTCTTTGGTTGAAAATTAATCTTTTTTGTTGAAAATTTCTCTCATTGTTTTTTAGGTTAAACAACCTTTCAAAAATTTATTTGTTGGTTGAAGATTCATTATTAAAGTTGAAAATTTATCTGTGGTTAAAAATTGAACAATTTTCTTGAAATGCATTTTTTGGTAGAAAATCATCTACTTATATAAAAGTTTAACCATTTTGTTAAAGTGTTATGTTTTGGGATGAAAATGTAACTATTTGGTTGAAAATTCATTAATTTTTTAAGACTGAACATTAAACTTTTTCATTTTCAGTGTAAACGGTTTTGTTAAAAACTTGGCTTTTAAATAAAAGATTGGCATTTACAACCGAAAAGTTTAACTCTTCACAAAATACTTAAATTTTCAACCTACAGATATAAATTTTAAACTGAATGGCCGAATTTTTAAACAAAAAAGATTAATCCTTAACAAGAAAAAGTTTCATTAAAAAAAGGAGTTCTCAATGAAAACGTAGTGGTGAACATCTTGAAAAAAATTTCAACAAAATATTTAAATTTTTAATAAGAGTTGAATTTTCGAACAAATATGTAAATTTTCAACAAAGTAGTTGAATGTTTAACCTACAAATATTAATTTTTGATAGAAAATTTGATATTTTATATTTCAAAGAATGCAGATGTTGCCAAAAGATGCATTGTAAAAATAAGGAATCGAATTTTTAATCATAAAGATCAATTTTCCATAAGAGATTCGAATTTAAACCAAAAGTAGAAAAGTTACTTTTTCACACAAAAAATTAATTTGTTTCCGAAAAAAAGAATTTTCAAAAAATAGTATATTTTCCAACCAAAGAGATGAGTTTTCCACTAAAACTATGCATTTTTCATCTAGAAAACCGAATTTTCAACAAATAGGGAATTGTCAGTTAGGAAAGAATAAAATTGGTCCCAATCCTTAAACTTTTAAGTCAAAAGACTATTTTTCTGTAAAACAGTTATAACACCTTTCCTTTCCAACTATTTCCATACACCACATTTTTCACAACACCCTTACCCCACATGATAAGCTTTCAGATATTAATATTTTTAAAGTGTTATTTTCAATAAATAAATCCATTAATTTCAATGTAGTTTGACAAATAATAACTATTAGTTTAATTTTAAAGAAAATATTAATGTTTTTCATAAACTTTATTGTGAAAAGTCCAGAGGACAGTGGGAAACTTGACTAAGTCCGACATTTGACAATTTGCAGAAATTTGAGTTCAATAATGGATTTTTTTTAACTTTATGAGGATTCAGCTATTCTTGTAATCAAAATTCGTACAGTAATCATATATCGCGTTATTCTTTACAAAACAGTGTAATAAATTGTAAAAATCAGAATAATGAAACAGTTCTTACTAAAATTTTTAAGACATTTTGCTAAATTGATATATAAAAATTGTGGTTTCAAAATGCAAAGTTCATTATTTAAAGAATATGATTATCATCAACGTGAGTTACAAAATTGTAATAAATGTTAATCATCAATATCAGGTATGAATTAATTCTTAATATAAAAAAGCTCATTTGTAATAAAACAGTTCAATTTAATTTTCTACCAAAAAATATTAAATTGGTTAGAATCCTATAATAAAAGATTAATTATAATTTAATATACAGTACTCATCCCTTAGTGCCTTCTATTATTTTATAATAATATTTTGTAACATTAATTTAACATGCATAATATAGAAAAAATAGGCTTTTGGTTTATCTCTCTTCATAAAAAGATAAATAGGCGCGCGCAAGACTTCTAGAACAAGTGAAATGTCTGATCGCAAATGCGCATAATAGGTTACTACAGGGTATTAGGTAGGTTTGTTAACGACGGCAGGGTTTGCGAGCACAAGAAGTATACCAACGCATAACAAAATCTCTATCCTAATGCTACACTAAAGTTAAATTGTGAAGTTTATTTAGAAGAAACACTGAATTTAAATGAAAAGTGACAATTCCACCGCTGTCACCAGATCAAATATCATGTCCCGAACTGACTGTAACTGTAACCATTTTTAGTGTTTATATTAAAGATCTGATTCAAATTTAAAAGGGTTAATGGAAATTTGACCAGATAAATTGTTATAATAAGTACTGTAAAAACTAAAATCCACCTTTCTTTGTTAAAAGGGTAAGAGAGAGAGAGAGAGTTGTCTAATCAATTGGATCTCCGTATATTTTTAGAGTAGCGAAGAACCTCTACCAGATGTTCACATGAATTTACTCAGAATAAATTCAATTAACTTGTCGATTGGATCTCCGTTCGCCATGTAGAATAACAAAAGAATTTTTTCGTTTAGATCTTACAATTAAAACTTTTAAGTTTCTTCGTAAGCTTAAAAGTCTTCGCGAAAAGTCACAAAAATTGTCAATTGGTACTTCAAATCAACGATATTATAGCCATATCCTATGTAAATGGAATGGGAGGAGTTTAATTTAAAAATTTGAATAATATAGCAAGACTTATTTGGAATTGGTGCGAGGCATGGGGAATTCGGATTCTTATGACTTACATTCCATCAGTTATGAATTAAATAGCCGTCGAAGAATGGCGTCACTTTGAAACGAATACCGAAATCGATCTGCCCAATCTTGCCTTCAAAAAAATAAAGCTTTTGGACAGCCAGAAATAGATCTTTTTGCAAGCAGAGATAATGAAAAATTAGAGACAATAATGCTTGGGAAATCATAGTGGCACCCAAACAGCGATCACAGCCATGGTATCCACTGTTCAGGGCCGGTATCTTATTCGAAAGGCGTTTGAATTGAGGAAAACATCATCGGCTTCCACAGGAATCTCAATTGTCACTTTTGTCTTAGGGAATTTTGGGTTTTTTATAAGAAACGGAATTTGAATCCGTTTTTAAGCTCAGTTTCAGGGACATTAGTTTTTTTTATCGGAATTGTCTGACAACGGAGTAGCGCACAGTTCAATAAACTGCTATAGATCAGGGATTTTATTGCTTGTCGTATCTGCGATGGTCTCGAAATCCAAATGCAATTCAACATGGGACCCTCAAATCGTACTGACTCATTTCGTTACATTTAACTCAAATGAAAAATTGTCGTTGAAACAATTAACAAAAAATCGTATTACCCTTTTAAAATGAATAATTGGACATAGGATGCATACTTTTGAGAAAATAAAAACAAGTTAAATATAAGAACAACATTTGAAGGAATTGAGATTGAAATACCAGATTGTATCAAAACAGCTGGGGTAAACAGAAATTAATTAAACGTGGTCTTGCCCGCTTATTCTCACAAGGGAAAATTTTTTACTGTCTCCGCACTAAAATGCACCTTGGACAGAACAAAAGATTTAGGAGGAGAAAGCAAATTTTTTTAATATCTCTCAAAAAGCTCTACATACATGTCACGATACAAGCTCTTAGTTTTGGGCACTGTGGACACGAACGTATTTTAAAAATTTTACAATTCGAGTTCGACTGCTGCAGATGCTTATGGTGAAACAGTTATTATAATCACAATTGCAATTAAATTCTACTAATTGTCCAAATTATTTCATTGAAATATCAAGCATTTCTTTAAAAAAATCATATACTTTGGTATAAAATTCGACTGTTTTATTGAAGATTCATTTTCTTTCAATGGTAAATTCATTTTTTTTTTAGTAAAAAGGTCGTCTTTCTTTGTTTAAAACTAACCTTTTTATTAAAGTTCATTCATGTACTTAGTTCTCGATCTGTTACAGTGTTACTGTTACAGTTTTAGGTTAAAAATTTTACATTTTTTGTTGTTTGAAATTTAGCTCTTTGCTCAATAATGCATATTTTCTCTTTGATCCTTTTTGGTAAAAAATTAATCTTATTGATTAAAAATTTATTTTTTAGTTAAAAATTCAACTAATTAGTAGAAAATTCAAATAATTTGTTAAACATCTGTCTATGTGATTGAAGATTTATCACTTTTTGTATAAATTTAATTCTATAGGTGGAAAACGCAACACTTTGGTTACAAATTAATAATCTCTTTTGGTTGAGAATTGAACTATTTTGTTGAATGTCCGTCTTTCTTGGTTGAAATATTAACTATTACATTTTGAGTCGAGAAAGTATATTTTTTGGTTAAAATTTCAACTATGTGGTGGAAAGACGAATTATTTTGTTAAAAACTGGTTTATTTGTTTAAAGATTCAGCTTGTTAGTCAGAAATTCATATTTCGTTTGAAAATTTCACGATTTATTTAAAATTTTTCTTTTTTATTTGAAAATTATTGGTTTTAAACCAAAATTTAACTGTATAATTTTTTTGTGAAAATTTATAATTTTTAGTAGAAAATTAATCTTCTTGAATAAAATTTCATTATTATGCTTAAAAATTTGTACGTGTAGTTAAAATGCATTTATTTAGTTGAAAGTTCTTCTATTTCTTGTTTGAAAATTATTAAGTTTAACAGCTACAATTCTCTGAAATTGGATCATTTTTATTCAACTACCAATAAAAATTATTTGCTGTCAGATAATTGGAATTTTTTATTACTTGCAACTGTTTTATCCAACTTTAGATTAAAAAAAACTAACTAACGGATCGGTAAGGCTCGTGGATTGAGGTGGGTTTTAAGGTTATGTTCGACATTTTTCTGGTTAGATATGATTTGGGACACAAGCAGATCCGAGGAAAGATAGGGTCTATCGAAGTAACAAAACAATTGAAAATTTGGTCATTGTTCATATTAGAATAACAAAACGGACTGCTTTTGCTATTATTGGAGGGTATATTTTGAGGTTAGGAATATACTGAAATCCACACTTAGTGACTTCAAAAAAACATAAATAAACTTTGCTTGTGCTTATTTTGCCCCTGCAACTGGAGGATCGTTTATTCTGGCTAATTGAAGCCAGTTGTAGGGCTGGACTTGACAATTTTGAGGTTAGGAGCAGAAAGCCTTTGGACAGGGAATCATCAACATTAAACTCAAATCCAGTGACCCAAACACCTGCAAAAATGTGGCCGGGTTACATGTTTTATAAATAAAAAGGGGTATTTTTGATATTCATGGGTGTTTTTTTAGGTTAGAATTTCGGGAGCCACGGAAATATGCGAATTTCAAGAAATGATTCAATTGTTCAATAAATAGTTTGAAAAGGTGTAACATGATATTTTGAAGAAGAATGGAATGGTGTTTTTAGTTTTTTTATCGGGTGCTTATTTTGCTTATAACAATTGCAGTACAATAAGAAATAATACAATCGATAAAGAAATTCCTCAAAAAAGGGTGCACCTTGATATTTGTGAGACGAATCCAAATGTGTTTTCGGTTTTTTGATTAGAAGCTTATTTTGTTTATAATTAGTTATAAAAGTACAAATGAATTGCAGCAAACATAATGTAACTTTAATTTTTTCTATTTATGACTTTATAATATTTTAAAAATAGAGTTATAATAATAAGCCTTTCTTCATTAACATAACTCACAGTTGATACATAAACATAAAAGATTCCTTTACTTAAGAAAATGCAATTGGCCTATAATGTTAATACATCTTATTCAGGACTAAGGACGTTAGGGTTATTTATATTATTTCCCAAATCGATTTTTATGGTAAAAATATTCTCATTCACACAAAGTAAATTTTATGCAAGAACTGAAAAAAATTTCTTGGTTTGAGGAGAATCGATTGGCCTATAATATTAATAAATTGTATTGAAGAGTACGGTCTGTAAGTTGTATTATTACTTAATGTTCATACATGCATAGAAAAGTCTTTTTGGTTCGAGACGTTCTGAAAAGCCATTTGTATTTTATTTTTTTATTTCCTCTATGAGGAAGCACTGTTAAACTAAACTATGTTAAAACTAATTTTTTTGTCAGATTTACAATTGTCTTTTAAAGAATAATGTTTTTATTTGAAATGACATAATCTGTGGTATTATTTTGATTTCTTAAATCATAGGTAAAATATTTTTTCAGATATCTGAGTTTCTTGGCGACAACTATCTTAAGTAATTTAAGTTTTTAATATTTGTAAATTTTTATACAATATATTATTTACAAATTTTTAAAAATTGTGTACAATGTGACAATGTCCTAAAATAAAATGTGAAAGCTTATCGAGATCTTAGCATATATAGATTTTACAACATAGGCTGCTTGTGCTGATAATAATCTGTACTTGAAATATGAAATTTCTTATTTATCAGAAGGACAGAGTAAAAGTTTGATTAAATTGTTTTTGTTTTCTTAAGTTTTCTACGTCGCAATTTTTACCACGGAAGCTGAAACTGATAAGCTCTGCAAATTAAGCAGCAGCGTCTGTTCTAAATAGAATTCTTCTGATTGGCGGTAAATTTTCATAATTCTGAATGTTTTTTAGGTGGAATGAGGACAAGTAACCCGATAGTAATCGGTATATATACAGCAATGAATTTGCTCTAAATGTATTAGTCGCCATTAATGAAATCTCTCTAAAAAATGAAGAGACTTATCAATATTCCACTACTTACAATTGCGGTTTTGTTGAATCTTAGTGGTGAGTGTACTGAATACAGTATAATTCTGAATTTATGTATGAAATATTACAGATTAACAAAAGTAAATTTTATTAATATTACCCTAACATTAAAAATACACAACTATTTGACCCTTTTAAATTAACATCTGTTAGATAAAAAAGGCTTTGACTTGAGTTTTGTCAAGTTTTAACATTTTTAATGTTTAAGCTTTTTTATTTTATGCGTATAATATTTTTGATACATGATACTACCTTATTCTAAAGGCTTTCATCAATTAAATATGGGATCTCAATGCTCAAAAGATTATACCTCAACATTTGCCGTTCCACCTAGAACGGGTCCAACTGACCCGAGCAAACTTCAAATTGAAATATGTCTTGTTAAAATAGATTTAACTCGATTTTTTAAAAATTTTAGCCCAGAGTCTTACGACAAAGTATTGTAAAAATAGATATGTAAATTAATTGCATATAAGAAATATTTTGCAAAAAATGCGACCATTTTTCGGAAAAAAAACACCGCTGAAAAATAGGTCCGGGTCTCTGGGACCCATTCTAGCATTCGGGGGTTAAATACTCACAATTTAAAGGTGCTGAATTTTGCGGAATCAGAAATTAAAACTGTTTAGTTTTCAATTCCGAGCTTTAAAATTTTCTATTCGACTTTTTACTGCTTCACTCAAATTTTTAAAAATATTGAATATTTCTCGAATTTTAAAAGTTTTTATAACTTTTTCTGCTTTAAATGATTATTTATTCAAATTTTTATGTATCAGTTCATACGTTCAAAACTTATTCTAAGTAGGCCATATGCGCTTACAAAAAATACATGGTTTTTTATTCTATTTTCTATTTCGGTCGGCTGCACGTCCGCCGTACTTTTTCCAAGAAGAAAATTTTATGATTGTTTCATTTTCTGTGCTTCAGTTAAGAATTATTAATTGCATAAAGGTGACATTAATTATTAATATTTTGTTTCCTAATATAGAAATCTGTGTAATGGTAAAATTTTTGAAAAATATGTAATTCATTTAATCAAACGTTCCTCAATTTAAAAACGTCTAATGAAATGTTTTAAGAAATTTTGTAGATGTTTCTATGTCTATAGATGTTTGTGTGTTCGTATGAGAATGTTTGGATTTGTGCAAGGATATCAAACTTTCTTGTAAACACGATAACTTGAGAACGATAGCAAATAAATTTATGACATTCTCAGGTCTTATTTTCACCACTAATATATTGAAATTGATCGAAGGATTAAAAAAAAATTATTGAATTTTTTGTTAGCACCTATTGATATTTTAAAAATCGGCTTTTACAGTAAAACTTTTTCAACAACGTAATTTAAAGTTGATGCAAGAATGTAAAAGATTCCTCGATTCAAGAAATCGATACAATATTTTATATATTTTTGTTCCTAACAATTTGATGATTTCCGACAATTCTCAAAATTCAGTCATGATTTCAGCCCTTACTAGATTTCGAATAAATAAGGCATGATTTACGGTCATTTTTAAATTAATTTATGGCAACTTACCATAAACTGCAAAAAATTAAATTTAAGAACATCTATAAATTTATGGTAATTTTCGATCATTTTTGATAGTTTTATTGGTAAATATGGTATATTATCATTAATGACCTGAAATGCAATCAAAAGTTTCTATAAATTTCCAGAGATTTATGAAAGTTGTGGTAATTTTTGGTAATATTATAGGTAATTTTTAGTAACTTGATATAAATTGCCGAAATTTCAATATAAAAATTTCTATAAATTTCCGCAAACGTATGAAAAATTTCAGCCATTTATGGTAGTTTCACAGGTAATTATGGTAAATCACCCTGAATTACCAAAAATCCCATTTTTAATATTTTTATAAAGGACCCCGCACTAAACGTATGGGAAAATGGCTTTCAGTGGATTTAGCTGAAACTTTGTAAATCCACTAAACTAAATCCACCGAAAGCCATTTTCCCATACATTTAGTGCGGGGTCCTTTCTGAAAATGTATGAAGTTTTCGGTAATTTATGGTAGTACTGCAGGTTATTCATGGTAATAAATTAAGATAAATTACCAAAAATTAAATTAAACAATTTATATCAATTTCCGGACATTTTTACAAATTTCCGGAGATTTTTGGTAGTTTAAGGTAATTTGCTCAATTATATACGGTAACTTTACGTAAATTGCCACCAAATTTTATTATCTGCAACCAAAATTTCCTTACAGTTTTTACGGTGAGTAGTTTGATTTATCATAAAATGCGAGCTCATATATGTATAATTTTCATTATTCACCTCTTAAGTCACTTCTTTACTCCGTAGGGAGTAAAAAGTACTTTTTACGCCCTAGAAAGTAAAAATTAGAATTTAGCCCCATTTCATAGGCTTCGAAAAGGGCTGAAACCGTGCACGTGTCATGAAAATACATTTTATCAAAGTGTAAGGTAGTTATCGTAATTTATATTATATATAAGATAGATTTTTATAGTAAAAATATTTCCATTCTCACAACTTTAAGTTGATGCAATATTCGCAAAGATGTGTCGAATCCAGACGAATCGATTAACTTATAATATTGATACAGTTTATTAAAGAGTAAGCAATATACATATAGTAATGCCTCAAGTTAAAAAATACGGTATTTTATAGTTAATTCTTTGCATTAACATAATTCAAAATTAATGCAATGACTGAAAAGATTTTTTGATCCGAGATCGATCAATTGACCTATAATATGAATACAC
>NC_046664.1:73943692-73954450 GCF_010883055.1 Belonocnema kinseyi | reverse complement strand
TGAATAGAAAAGACGTGTTGATTATAAATTTTTGAAATGAAATAATTCGGACAGAGGCTGGCGAGGATTGTAAGAGTATTAGGTTTTCATTTTTTGAATTTTAAGTATTAGTTTTTTAAATTGAAAACTTAATCTTAACTTAAATTAACTTTGCATAAAGCTGGGAAAGGGATAGGGTGCGACAGAATTTTCCAATCATAAATTCCATGTTAAGGCCATCCAAATAAAAAATTTTATTGTCTGATTTGTCATTGTATTTTTTAAAATTTTGTATTATTTTGTATTTTTTCATTTTTTTGGATATTTTTATTCTTGAATTAATTAAAATTAAAACTTTATTTTGTATATTATCTAAAAAATCGCAAATGCTTTCTCTATGAGGAAAAAATGCATTTGCTAACGGGAAGTAAAGAGCTCGTCTGATGCCTACTATGTAACTATCAACACAAATAAAGTGGAAAGACTTGAGATCAAATTCACATCTACATGAAGATTACAAAACTTTTTTTTCACAGAATTGAATGCTTCGGGATTAAAGAGAGGATTTACATCCCGGACCACGCCAACACTAGTGCATAACCCACCGGACGATCCAAATACTAAGGGCCCAGCCCATTGGAGAATCCCTTATGGGGATTACATCATTGAATTGTGGCTAGATGCTACTGAAACCAGAGTTGTAAAGGCTGAGAAACTGGGCAATTATGAACCAAGTAAATCGTATATTATCAGCAACGATTTTTTTGTTAAGCTTATTGACGTGGGACGCTGGAAAGTTGTTGCATACTTAAGAACAACTAATTCAATTATAGGTGTCCGAGCACCAAACCCAAATGGTAAGTAAATATGAGACCTGATTTTTGATCTACACAAGAACGCCTATATAGGAACGATCGATTTAATCCTTCCAAGAAATGCTAATTCAGGCAGTTTCACAGCCGTGTAGCAGTATCAAGAATGGGTCGCCACCAGTTTACAATAGACTGTTTATGTTTCCAAAGACTGATTTAGTCTCAAGGCCAGTGCGAGGCAACCCCCAAAACTGTTCTTAAATAGGCGTTCTTATGTAGCTGGAACCTAATGGATTAATACGGAAATCTTTTCGTATCCAATCCGAAATATCCAATGCAATTTTCAATTTTTCTCGGTCCTTAAACCAAAACATGTTTATTTAAAACATACACAAAAGTAACGTAAATCTTTGTGAAAAGTTTTATATCTTTTTTCGCAAACGCATTTTACATTTAAGACATTTTAAACTAAATTTTCCGAAATTTGTCGTAAAATTAAGAAATTGTAACAAATTTTTCGTAAATTTAGCATTAATTAAGGGAAAAGTTTGGTTATTTCCTGTTACATGTAACGAGAAAAAACTTACGTTACTTGAAACGTACAATGTCTTAGTAAGAAGTTTAAGAATTTTCACATACAATTCATCAGAAAATTCCTTAAGAAAAATAAAACTCCTCAATTTTCCTACAATTATCTTGATTTTATGAAATTTTAACATCAATTTTTCGAAATTTATTATAATTTTTCGAAATTCATCATGTGGATTGAAAATGTTTGCCGAAATAAATCACGAAGTTTGAAAAATACTGAAAATATAAAAACCAATACAAAAAATAGGTAAAACATAAAAATTTGTCATTAAAGTAAAAAAAAACAATAAAACTATCGAAAACGGAATTAAAGCAATTGAATTATTTTTAAATTAGAAGTTAAAAAAACTAGGAAAATTTGGAAAACCAAGAAATATCACCATTTAAAATTTGAATTTTTATATTTCTGAAATTACTGTAAGATCAGAATTAATAAATTCTCCAAATTCAAAATTATTACAATTTTGAGGAAAAAAATATTATATTAAATATTTCAGTTGTTTACAATAATGTTTTATCTCACAGGTATACTTTCATAGTTTGATAATATTTATTTATAATATTTCAAACTAATTCGAATATATTTTATAACACTTTTTATGTTCGGAAATTTAAAAACCTTTGCTTCAAAAACTTCTACATTTTCTTTCGAAATTTTTTAAATCGTTTGCAATGTTTTGAAATCTTTCACAATTTTCTCTTTAAATTAATTTTTTAAATTAGATTTTTCGCAGGAATCTTAAGAAAAATTTTTCATGCTCTTAAAACATTTAAAAATTCTTTCAGAAATATATTTTTTTCAATATTCATAAATCTCGACATTCTCTTCATATTCAGAATTCTTTTTAAGATAAGTGTCATATAATATAATTATAATATTTTAGTTTCTATTTCAAAAATTTTAATAATAAATATGAAAATGTTTTAGTAAGGAGTTTCAGAATTTTTATAAATAATGCATCCGAAAATTCGGTGAGAAAATAAAATTCCCAAATTTTCCTAGAATTGTTTTGCTTTTACGAAATTTTAACATAAATTTTTTGAAATTTATTATAATTTGTCGAAATTCATCATGTGGATTAAAAACTTTGGCCGCAAAATAAAATGTTCATATTTCTGAAGTCATTAAATGATCAGGATTAATAAATTCTCCATATTTTATACCAATAGAATTATACAAAAAAATTATATTTAATATTTTCATTGGTTAAAATAATGTTTTATTTTACAGGTGTACGTTCATGGTTTGATTATATTTTTTCATGATATTATAAACTTACTGGAATATATTTTATAACATTTTTTATTCTTCGAAATTTTTTTCAATTTTGCTTTAAAAACTTGTACATTTTCTTTTAAAATGTTCTAAATCGCTTGAAATGTTTCGAAATTTTTCTAAATTTTCTCTAAATTAATCTTTGAAAACAAAATTTCTCCCAGGCATCTTAAGAAAATGTTGTTGTGCTCTTTAAAACCTTAAAAAATTTTGTTTAAGCGATTACAGGTTGTTTAAACAATTTTCTTAACACCAGCAAAAAGTAAAAGGTCATAATTTTTGGGATAAATGATATCGTTCATGAATTTCAATAATAATATTTCGAACTTAACATATTTGGAGATTAATTATTTGAACCAGTTTTTTCGTTTAAACCATTCTTCCCGAGTTTTTTTTTCAAGTTAAGCACAAAATTAACGAATTAAAAAAGAAATTTTTTCAGGACATTTGTAAATTTTTGAAACAATTTTTATATCAAAATAATATTTTGGACTTTGTAGAGCATTTCCGGACACAATACAAGGGAGTTGGGAGCGTCAACATTAAAAGTTATTGAGTGTCAATTATTCCCTGAACATTCACTAAGAGGCGGTCAAGCTTTAATTTACAAAAAATTAATAATATATATATATATATATCATTTTTCCGCTTTAGAGGTATTAAACAATTATGTACAGAAATAGATATTGATCTTATTAATCAAGGCACTTTTTTCAGTAACAGAGGTTGATTTATAATAATTAATTATCGCTTTCATTGAAACTGGATTCCTATTTTTGTATTGTTTTGCTTCTTTCTATGAGCGAATTAATAGGTTCGTTATAAACAATCAATAACGAAGTTACTCTTTCAATAGAATAAAAGAATTTGATCACACGGTCCAATAAAAATCATTGGATTTAGATGTCAAAGAATCATAAATTATTTCTCATTCTAATGAGCGTACGTATTGACCTTTCATTGCAGCTCTTCTTCAAAGGTAAATATAAACTGCAGTAATATTAAAATACAAAAAAAAAGTTTTAATTCGTCTCTATTCCTTAAAAACTATAATTTTGTAGTCAAATAAAAATTAGTTTTATTTTATTATAACAACGCTTGTAATTCAAACCAAAAGTAAATAGTAAAAGTTCATTAATTGACAGCCGTAAATTAATTTAGGTTTGCCTGAAATTAATTTTTGGCTGTTAATCCATCTTAACAAAACGAAAATTAAGATTTTTTCGATAACTATATCTGCATGTTTGGTGCGTGATAATGTCACAAAACATAAGTAATATATGTGTACATTCCACACAAATAATAATTTTAGGTTTAAATTTTTATAAAACATTAATATTAATAATATTAAATGTAACATTTGAGAGGAGTTAGTGCGGCAACATTGCACAACTCTATTTTCTTTTTGCCTGTTGGTAGCACTAAGCTTGCTACAACTAGCTAAAAGTCATAATGCCTGAATCCGAAGAAAAATATCGATGCAAAGGTCGAATTGTGCCCAAAAAGTTTATAAACATCGGGAAAAATTGCAATAAACTTCAATTAAAATTTGCAGAAACAGCAATTTATTTTGATACTCTTTATATAAGTAATAATTTCCTTTAATTTTATAAATAAAATATAATTGAGTTACACCAATTTTTACCTTTAGTCCCCAGCAAAAGCGCCTTGTCTTAGTACAATATTGCGGCAGTTGAATATTTTCTAATATAACGGCCCTGAATCATATGTTTGCTACAAACGGTGCGGTGTTGCCATGGATCTGACTCCACATTCGTTTGTAATCGTGTAATGAATAATTTTTTCTATTCATTCGACGGATCTCTCTTAAAATAGTAGGCAGATTGACTCCAAACTTTGCAATAGAGTTTTTTGATATACATAATATGTTGTCTAGAAATTAACAGAAGATCTATTTCTTAAAGTCCCTTGCAAACTTCAATTATGGTCTACGAAATGCTAATCTGCTATAAGAGCCTATGTTAAATTAACATCATTTTAAATTTAAATTCTTTAAAAACGGGCTAGCGAATCGATCTAAAAATTTACAGGCAGTTTTAAAGCGTTAAAAAGGATAATTGTTTTAAGTTTCAGTGATATCTATTTGGGTTTGAGATAACTTTAGTACACCCTTAAAAAATTTCTGTTGTCATTTCACAATAAATGTAATGGAAGTTTATTGTAAAAACGTAATTTAATTTTTCAATACATGAAATTGTACCGTCACAATACAGTATTGTGCAATTGCAACAAATGTTTTGTAATTGCAAGTGTGAACGTAAATCTCTAAATATATTAAAGGTTAAAAAATTTCGGTATTTAATTTTAAATAAATAAATATGAAGTTCAAACAAGAAATTTATTGACGCTTGCCTTTTTATAACGAATCGCGAAACGACATTTCTACAAATTAATTATCTTACCCAGTTACAGCAATATTTAATTATCTGATTCAAAAAAATATGACCGCCGCGCGGCACTTTCTTATTGCGCGTTGCGCGCGCGGCACTTCGCGCCAAGTTTGAACGCATCTAGGGCGCGCAGGTATGCTCTCGAGTGTTGCGCTCGTTTTTCGTACGTTTAGTGCGTACAATACTACTACATTTTTCAAATATCATAAATATTGTAACTTAAATCGAAAATTATGATTTGAGTTTCTGAGGAATTTGATTCATAAATTGTAACTGAATTTGTTTATATTTGCTTTTAAAAAAGCTTCTTAAAACACTCGTGGCTTTAACGATTACATTCTCATGGCGAAAGTCGCGCTTCGCGATCGAGAATTAGCCAATAAAGTAAATTCTCTTTCAAAAATAAAAGGTGTAGACAACATTATAAAGCCTATAAGAAATAGGTATGTTTTTAAATATAATGTTACTGAAAAAACACATTTGTTTAAACTTCAGTTCTAAGGCAACTCTACTTCGATTAATAAACCTAAAAAATTTTTAATTGCTCTCCAATTAAACAAGTTTATCAAGATAATTTAGAAATTTTGTTAGTATCTACTAAAAGTAATGCTTAACGATCTCCTAATAACAAAAATTGCATATTTTTGAAAACGGTCTAACTTTTTCAAATTGGGACTAATTGAAAAATTTCACGAGAAAAGTTTCGACAAATAATACGCTCTTTCAAATTTTGAAGAAGCTCTTCTTTTCATTTTGGTCTAATCGAAAAAATTAACTGAGATAGTTCTTAAATATATTTTATATTTAGTGAAAAACTTCGAATGAAATTTCCTAATGTATCAGAAAAATATTTTATTTATATTTTTTGAAAATTTGAAAAAAATTTGAAAAGTGAAAAATTTTCAAGAAATGTTGACAAAAATATCCAAGATTGAAATTTTGTTTTCAAATTTTGAAAATGCTATGAATTGTTTTATTTTAGTTGCTATTTAGGATAAAAAAATCTTGAATTATCAATTTTTATTTCAAAATCGCTATTAGCAATCTGGAAAAATCTCCGAGTATCGGGTTTCGAAAAATTTTTTTAATTTGAAAAGTCATTCAAGTTCTCGAAAGTTTCGTGTCCTTGAAGACATACGAGTACTCGCAAAGTTTTGAGCTTTCTGTAAAGCTCTAGAATTAAACTAGTATACAGGACTCCAGTCGGTTAGGTTTTGAATTCATAAATTATTAGTTATTACTAATAATTACTTTTTTAAGAATTCAAAGACATCCACACTTTAGAAAAATTAAAGAATTTAGATTCATGGACACATTATTTTTTTCCCCTCTCCCTACTTAGGAATTATTGATTTATTTCACTAATCATTAATTAAAAGTAGAATTAATTTTCTTGATTCTTTAAAAATATTTTTTTCATTTTGATTTCATTCAGTTTACAATGCGTAATTAGACGACCTTTCACTTAAAACATTTATATGTTATATTTAATTTTTAAGAGTATATTTTTTAATCAAAGATTAATAAGTTGAACTTTTAAAGATTCCAAAAATGTTATCTTAAAAGCATTTCAAATTAAGAATTTTAAGTGAGCTATTTTTCACAAAGGTCAAGTTCATTCATGGTTGTTTCAAAGTCCACTTTAAAAAAAATGGAAAGGCCCCTTTTTGACATCGGAAATCGAAATAATGGAAAATTTTACATTAAAATATGCACTAAGGTCATAAATTCCGGATAACCTTAAAGGTCACCCTAAGGTCATTTCAACTCAAACAATGTTTTGTTGGATATAAAAACAGCATTATTGGAAAATATTTCATAGCGGATAAACATATGTATGTATCAGGCACACACGACCCCTTTCCCAGCGTTTAATGGGGAACGGAAAGGCATCCCAATGACTAGTAAAAAAAATAACTTAAGTCAGACACGACCCCCTTTCCAACGTGTCATGGGGGGGAAGGCGCCCCTGTGACTGGTCCCAGAAAAAACTTAGGTCACACACAGCCCCTTTTCCAACGTGTGATGGGGGGCGGGAAGGCATCCCAATGACTGGTCACAAAAATAACTCAGGTCAGATACGACCCCCTTTCCAACATGTTATGGGGACGGGAAGGCATCCCTGTGACTGGTCCCAGAAAAAACGCAGGTCAAACACGACCCCTTTTCCAACGTCTCATGGGGGAGGGAAGGCACCCTTGTGACTGGTCCCAGAAAAAACTTAGGTCACACACGACGCCTTTTTCAACGTGTCATGGGGGGCGGGAAGGCATCCCAATGACTGGTCACAAAAATTACTCAGGTCAGACAAGACGTCCTTTCCAGTGTCTCATGGTGGCGGGATGGTACCTGTGTGATTGGTCCCAGAAAAAACTTAGGTCACACACGAACCTTTTTCCAACCTGTCAGGGGGGGGGGCGGGAAGGCACACCTGTGACTGGCCACAGAAATAACTTATATAACACACGACCTCCTTTCTTGCGTTTCATGGGGGCGGAAAGGCACCCCTCTGACTGGTCACAGAATTAGACTCAACCTTCCAAGAGTTTTTTATGTTCAGTATTTCTGCGATTTTCAATATTTAACGTCCATCCAGCCTTCCAAGAGTTTTTCATACACTTCGAGTCGCACCAATAAACATTTTGCAGTATATCTGTGATTTTTCATATTTATCGTCTATTTTGTCGAAAACCATCAGTCGTATGATAAAAATATGGTCAACATAAAATGTGTATTTTCAAAGGATCTACAACTTTTATTCGAGGCTTTTTTATAAATTTTCACTATTCACTAAGATAAACGTCAAGGAACATAATTTTTATGCGGTTTTCATGATTTTTACCATGAAAATCAAATTTGCGGG
Organism: Belonocnema kinseyi; assembly: GCF_010883055.1. Lineage (NCBI taxonomy): Eukaryota > Metazoa > Arthropoda > Insecta > Hymenoptera > Cynipidae > Belonocnema > Belonocnema kinseyi. Next base: position 73,946,518 of record NC_046664.1, on the reverse strand, counting down.
TATTTTCACTACCATATTCGTGATCAGCGCGTCAAAATACATAGGTATACGAAGTTTCGAATTAATCGGAGGTAAGCGCTTTTCGGAACTTCATTCGTACTTGGTGCTACTGTTTACTATTCCATTGTACACGAACGTGACGAGTTCAAGATAAATGTTCCAGTCGCCGTGTGTGTCAAAGTGCCTAATCATCTCTTTGATAACTAAGTGTGATCTCTCCTTCATTATATAACTTTGCGAAAGGTAAACTGCTGAAAATGTGTGTTATATTCCAAACTGTGTGCAGAGTGTCGAGAGTTTTAGAGAATCAAATTCTTTTATTATCTGTTCAAATCTTTGCTGGTTTTTCAAAATATTTTATACACTGAGAAACATTGTACTGGAAAAATTACTAAATTCGGTTACAATCGAAGGACTAAGGCGATAGTTCGTATATTTTAATACAATAATCGTAAGCTATGCTATTTTTATATGAAATTTTCCTATTGATAATACGAAGTCTGAGTATTTTTATAGTAAAATCCTAGATAGGATAAATTAGTAGGGACATAATTAAATTATATAAAAAGAGTAGAAGTAATAAATACCTAAAATAAGATAAAAGACTAAATTTGTAAGAGGAATTGCTATTCTCTGTACGAATATAAATTATACTAAGGCACTTTCTATTTTTTGTATTATGGAATAAGACAAATTCGGAAGATTGCTCTCGAATATTAGTAAGTGACTTAGTAATTGAGCCTAACTTTGGACCGAGTGCAGCCGAGCGTAAACGATGCCAGGCGACCAACGCTCTACTGAAATTCCTTAAATTTATTAATCACTCGATTTGGGTTGATGCAAAGATTTTTATTGCAATAAATTAGGATAATTCAAAAAGTTACAATGGGAAAATAAATTTTCCACAGAGAGCAAAAAATAATTTTTAAACCTCGATATTAGGATATTTGATTACGTTAAGAAAGAGTGCTTAGCATTTCAAAAATTCCATCACTGTGAACAATTAATAAATAATTTAATGGAAGTCAATTTGAATGCTAGCCTTTACTTGATAAGAGCGATAAATTTCTGGATCTCATTATCTAGTTTAGCCGAATGGAAAATCGCCGTGCTGTCGCGTTGGAGACCCGTGTTCGATTCCCACCAGCTTTATTCTAATCACAGTTTTCTGTTTTAGCTTACAATATCATATTTTTGCATGCATATAATAATGTATAAACTAAATATAATCGTGTGCACTATACAATTGAAATTTAAATAAATATAATAGTGCCCAAGGTATCAACATCTCATAATAAATAAGTCTGCATTTACGTCGTATGCTCGTGTGAAGGATACGTATCATGACCTTCAAAGCAACACGACGCATATTGGGTTTATTTTTTTTGGTCTGCTAATCTGACTGCACCAATTTTTACTAAGTCGCTTACTAAATCAGTGCGCCGGTCTCTCTCGACGTTACTATAGTTCTTTGCAAATATTACAATCTTCGGTAGAAATAAATGTAACATTTTTGAAATTTTTTCCAATGAATTTTGTAGTTCGGCATGTAGTTACTAGTTACTACTCGGTGTAGTAAACATTACAAAAGTTCCGCTATGTCCCTCCATTGCAAACTGAAAATAGTAAAATCTAGTCTGATTTTTAGCAAATATTGCAGCAAAAGGTTTCTCAGTGTACGTAGCCAAAGCACAGAGCTTGAATTACTGCCCTAGTTGATTTATCTTCAAAGTTTTTTGTTATTGTGTATCGTCTTGGGTAATCTTGTATTACTAGTATATACTGTAGGATAAATAAATCCAAATATTTTCTAATTAAAAGATTATATTTTATGCAATTTTAAGAGTACAAATACTAGAAAAATAGTTTTCCGACAAAATATATTCAAATTGAAATTAAAGATCAAGCGACTGCTTAGGACGACAACTAGAGCAAAACTGAATCTGGTTTTCCTCCCCTGAAGATATTAGGCCCCTGGGTGGCCCCATGATCGTCAATGTTTTGTCTACGACTCTATGGCGACTATGGGACTCTATCGCTGCAAGTCGCCAGCATTCTCCAAAATGTTTATTTTACGACTTCTACGATTCCTCGAAACCGCCTGCCTCAGCTCAAGTTAGCTTCAGTATGATTCCATAATAATTTTCACTTCATTCGGCCTCCCTGACCATATGGTCGTCCTCGACCTTGTTCTCCACGGTTTACCAAGAGACTATAACAAACAAAATAAGTTTCTTTTATTTTTTTTTTTTTGAAAAAGGTACCAAGATAGATATGGCACTATGATGCAACAACTTTAAGCGGAGTGATCAGGTCCACTAGAGTTATAATCGCATCCCAGTGTTAATCTTTATAGGATATTGAATTTAGGACAGGATAATAAGGAACCTGGTCACCAGCCTCGCCAAGGGCCCTAGTAAACTGAGAGTGTGACCAGTGACAACTCAGTCCAAGACTACCCTGACTCCGACTGCCTTGGTCTCAGCCTCCTCCTAGAAACTTAAAATTGGTATGATGCTGACCAGAAATCATACCTGAGAACTCTAGACTTGGCCCCGGTCAACAGCCTTGCCAAAGTCCCTTTTACCTACATCCTTGACCAAGGGATGTATGCCTCGCAACTTTGACTCCGACTGAAATACTAGACATTTGTCCAGTACAACCCAACTTACCAGTCTACTCCATGGCATCAAACGTGACCCATTTCTGAAGACTGTCTACTGTTACTATGGCTCTCTGATTTGGTGACTTCTTCAAGTCCCTCAAGTCCTGAACCTCATAGCGATCGTTGGGCAAGACTGCAGTCACCTTGAACGGTCCCTTTGC
>NC_046664.1:73920237-73943592 GCF_010883055.1 Belonocnema kinseyi | reverse complement strand
AGCTTTAAATGTGTGAGACGTAAACGCGGTTCCCTTGTCAGTTATTATACGTGTAGGAACTCCAAACAGCGCGAATAACTGGTCGAGTGCCTTAATGACATAATTTGTCTTTGTACTGTGTACAGGTTCGAGGATACAAAACTTGGTAAACCCATCAATAATCGATAGTATTTGCGTATTTTTATTCTTTGAACGGATAAATGGGCCGACATGATCAAGGTGTAATGTGTGAAAAGGAACTGAGATTTTGTCAATAGGATGAAGAAAACCTGGTTTTCGCCCCGACATTGATTTATAGTAGAGACAATTTAGGCAAGCCTTGAAATACTTAGAAACAAATCGGCTCATACCCTTAAATCATTAATTTTCGCAAATCTTTTCGAGGGTCTTTTCCAAAGAAAAATGTCCGTAATCGTCATGGAACATCTTAACAACATTACATCGAGACATACGAGGTACAACTCAATTTTTTCCACCCTCGGTGTTACGGAAAACAGCACCCCCCTTTAGGTCATACTTCTCGAAATACTGCTTTACTTCTGACGTTCTATCGCCAGATTCCAAAATTTTTCGAATCACTTCAATATCGTGATCCTGCATTTGCGCAACCTTAATCCACTCTGCAGATGTTATATCAACAGACAAGCAATCAACGGCATTCCTGCTAAGATAATCAACATGAGCGACTTGTGTGCTCGGGCGATATACAATATCAAAATGATAGTCTTGAAAGTAAGCCCACCAACGAAAAACACGATGCTGAATATCTTTTTTATTTGCCGTCGCTCGAATAGCACTGCAGTCTGTTACAACTGTCAATTCAATTCCCAACACATAAACGTGAAATACTTTTAGAGCAACGAATACAGCCAAGGTTTCTAAATCATATGAGTGATATTTTTGTTCTTCAGGACTAGTTTTACGACTGTAGTATGCAACGACCCTTTTCTCTTTCTCAAGTCTCTGAATTAACATGGCTCCTAAACCGATAGAGCAAGCATCCGTATGAACCTCGGTCTTTAGTTTCGGGTCAAAAATGGTTAAAATTGGCCGATTAGACAAAATTTCTTTAATTTCACGTACAGCGTTAGATTGCTCCGCCCCCCATTGCCAAGGTATATTTTTACGCTATATATTCGTTAACGGCGCTACCTTTCGTGCAAAATTTTGAATAAATTTCCGTAAGAATCCAGCGAGTCCCAAAAATTGTCGCACCTGTTTGAAATTTGTGGGATCAGGAGTCTCCATAACTGCTCGAGTCTTACACCTTCCTGGTCGAACGCCTTCAATAGAAATCTCTTTACCTAAATAATCGATTTTTGTTCGGAAAAAATCGCATGTTTCCAAATTTAATGTCAAATCATATTTTTCAAAGGCTTGTAGGACTAATTCCAATTCTTTAAATCCTTCTTCAACATTTTTAACAGCTAAGGGCACGTCATCTATGTAAACGGTTGCCTTAGTACCCTTTAATACCTTAGCCATAGTTCTTTGAAAAATAGCAGGTGAATTAGCTAAGCCCATAGCCATTCTCAAAAACTCTCAATGACCGTCCTGGGTAATAAAGGCTGTTTTCTCTATCGAATCAGGATGCACCGGAATTTGGTAAAAACCAGATTTTAGGTCCAAGGAAATGAAATACCTCTGACCTCCTAATCTATCAATCTGATCATCAATTAGCGGGAGCGGATATTTAATAAGCTTTGTAATTTTATTTAGTTTCCGGAAATCAACGACCATACGTCCTTCTCCATCTTTTTTTGAAACTAAGAAGGCTGGACTTGCATACGGTGAAGTACTCTCGCGAATTATCCCGCTAGATTCAAATTTCATAATTAAATTATTAAGTTTATCACGCTCATTCCTGGACAAACGATAGGGTCTTTGATACACCGGTTCATCACTAAGTAATTCGATTTTCATTTCTCCGATTTTTGATTGCCCTAATTCTTCAAGTTTAAAGGCTATATTATGTCGAAAACGGTTCAATAGCTTTATTAATCGTGTCTTTGTTCTTTTTTCTAGATCCTCACAATGTACGTCTTTTTCGTCAATAGGTTTTAACGTGTCTACATTTTCTACAGCAAAAGCGCGATTTGCTTCGCTCAACAAATCATCGTCTGTCATGATAAATCTTGTACTTGAATCATTAGAGATAGCTTGAATTCCCGATTTTATTATATTTCTCCCTATTAAAACTTTTTTTTGACAACCTGAAACGGTCCTTTTTGTCTCTGCGGTGGCGACGATAATTCCGTGAGCGATGTGAACTTCGACTTCGCGAACGTCTCTCTTCTCTTCTTCTATGCGAAGATCTACTTCGACTTCGCTGACGTCTCCCCTCTCTTCTTCTATAAGAAGATCTACTTCGACTTCGCGAATGTCTTTCTCCTATGATTTTGTGTGAAGATTTGTGCGGTGCCATTATCACAGCACTTTGTCACAGTAACTTATCACTGCACATTCACACTCGAGTTTTCACACTCTTGTTCACTGTTTTTTTTTTTTTGTTTAAAGGGGATTTTTCCAACGGCACGCGCGAATAATCCCACTTCTGATCTGTAGGATAAATAAATCCAAATCTTTTCTAATTAAAAGATTATATTTTATGCAATTTTAAGAGTACAAATACTAGAAAAATAGTTTTCCGACAAAATATATTCAAATTGAATTTAAAGATCAAGCGACTGCTTAGGACGACAACTAGAGCAAAACTGAATCTGGTTCACCTCCCCTGAAGATATTAGGCCCCTGGGTGGCCCCATGATCGTCAATGTTTTGTCTACGAATCTATGGCGACTATGGGACTCTATCGCTGCAAGTCGCCAGCATTCTCCAAAATGTTTATTTTACGACTTCTACGATTCCTCGAAACCGCCTGCCTCAGCTCAAGTTAGCTTCAGTATGATTCCATAATAATTTTCACTTCAATACTTATTTCCATTTTTGGTTTCCTTCTATTGCCCTATCAAGTCTTATTATTTTTTTGCGTTTTGTGAAATAACATGGCCTGTGCATTCGCAAGTATTCTTGAGATGTCTTTATATATTTGACACTGAATACAAGTTTTGAATGCTAGTGATGTTTTCGTCTGATTTTCTGCAAGTTTTCCTCGTCAAAGTAGTGTTCTTCTAACAGGCCTTCATCTGCTGTTTTGATTAATTCCGTTTTATTTTTAATCTCTCATTGTTAGAAAACATTATCATTTATTTTCTTTCCTTTGAGGTTGTTATTTATGGTTTCCAAATCAGTACTTATTTCGTCCTGTAGAGATAATCTCATCTTGTTTTTTTACATTATTTTTCATTGTTAAAGGTATTGGTGCTTGATTTTTTCTTCTTGCTCTGATTGATGCTTCGGCATTATAAACCATACAAAATGTTTCGTTTACAGATTTTTTATGTTGAAGTCTTATTCTGATTCCACATTCTTTTCTTATGTTTTGTAGAAAAGCATCAACTCTATCTGGTTTTCTACTCCTTGTAAATATTTAACTAAACAGCAGATATTTTCAACCTAAGTTGTGTCAAATATTGTCTTGTATTTGAAGTATTCTATTAATGAAGCTCTTAAACCGTGCAGTTTTCTCCATTTGACAGGTTTCTCATTGCCGATTAAGATAAATGTAGATCTCTCTCTCTCTCTCTCTCTGAAAAAAATCCTAATCTATTATATATACTTGCCTTCATGCTTGCACCATTGTCTATTCTTACGGGAGCCGTCTGATCGTTCTTTTATTTTTTGAGCAATAATGAAATTTGTCTTTTGTCTGCACACGTTTTTGCTTTTGTATTCTCAATTTCTTAGATAAAGTCTCCACACTTATAATTATCAAAGCCTGAAAGTAGGTACATGGTTCTTTTTAAAATTGAATCCATCTTCGTCCCTACTTCTTGGATTCAAATATTTATTTTCATAATCTATGTTTTCATTATTTCTAGAACCTTCTTAGTTATCTGAGCTAGCAGTGATCGTTTCTAATTGCGAGGTTATGAAATTTCGAGCATCATTAACCATCCGCGTGGCACTTCGAAATGAAAGTAACGTAAATGTCGACCGCAACCGAGGGCGGCGCTGGCTGTACTTTTAGGCTGGGAATTATTCAAATGTATGGGGAAAGTGTTATATATGAGAAATTTTGTGATTGTTAAATTATAAAAACAGATTTTTTAAATTTATTTAAACTTTTAGGTTTTTTTACACTTAAAATTCATCAAATTCTTTTTTGTGATAAACAGGAATATTGGGGTATAAGTTCTTTGTTTTGGATGCAATTCTGATTACGCGAATTACTTTGAAAATGTGCAAGTTTATATTTTAATAATAGCAGGGAAATAATAACAATCTGGCAAAAAGTATTCTGGCGGCTAATTTTGAATTAAAGGCATACAGTTTGCGTAAAGAATTTGGGTTTTGAGGATATTTTTACGGAGAATCTGATACTTGGGAATGATGGATGTATTATTAGAATGTTACATATTTTCCTCTGGATTATTTTTCAACTTTTTCAATCAGTATTCATTAAATAATTTATTGCAGTTGTTATAACAAAATTTTAAAACAGTTTAATATCAATACTATTGTTTTTAAAGATTGCAATATTTCTTGTTTACTGAAATTAATTTACGAAAAATTTTTGCACAATAAATAAAATTTAAATGAAATAATTAGTGAAAATATGAAATTTAACGATTTTTAACCCAAATTATTGATAACATACATTTTAAATAATATTGAGGAAATAATTAATTAAACTCGTAATCATAAATTTATAATATATATTTTTAATTCGTTACAATTGTTTTCAAAGATTGCAATCTTTTCTGTTCATATTAAAAATATTTAACAAATAGGAGTTACAAATTATTAGCAAAATGAATTTTCAATAAGATTAATAAAATAATATATTAAAAATGATTTCAAAACATTTTAAAATAATTCAAATTCATTACAATTGTTTTTAAAGATCACAATATTTTTGTTCACTTTGTAAAAAATTCACCAAGACGTTTTCCACTATAAGAAAATTTTTTTATTTCATCGAGATATATAGAGGAAAAATGTTATTATTAGTGAGGTGAATTTTCAATAATATTAAATAATTATTTCGTAAAGTCATAATAAAAAAATTAGAGAAAATTTTCAATTTGTTAAAATTGTTTTCTAAGATTAACATCTTTCTCATTCACTTTGAATATAACTAACAATTAGATGTTGCACTATAAAAAAATGTAATTCAAGAGAGAGATAATGAGTAAAATATGCAATCGAACTGTTTTTTCAAACGCAAATAATTACTTTCAAAGGTATGTTCAATACAGTTTTTTTATTCTAGAACTTTGTAAATATTTATTTATTCTATAAATCCTATTCTTCATAGTATAAAGCGTTAAAAATATTTGACATATTTGTAACAATAGATACTTTTCATAGAATAATTAATTTGTATAAATGTTTTATAATGAAAGCAAGTAAATTATTTTCTAGCTCTAAAAACAAATATAATTGTCAATAGTTTAATTGAATTAATCCTTTTTTTTTCATGTTCAATAATCATTATAAATGTTAATAAAACAGAAATTTATTTGAAATTTGCAATTTTCACAGTTAATATTTACTTATGTCAATGTTAAAAATTGAATGTTCGTTTTGCAGAATAATTATTGGTATTCTCTGAAAATTGCATTTGTACTTAATCATCAAATTACTGGTGGTCCAAAAAATTTGATTTCTTTTATATGCCGGAAGGTTATGAAAATGTAAAAGCTTGACAAAAAGCCTTCTCAAGAGAAAATTTGGTTGTAAAAATCGAACACGGCATGCTCGAAAAATTTGTTTTCACATGATATTTTGTTTGAGCGAAAGACATTTTCACATGCTAGAATCACTGTTCTGGAAGTACTAATAAGTCTAAATAGAAAATATTTTTATTTGCAATAATTGTTTGTTGTTTAATTTCATAGTAATGATAATTTTGCTGTTTATATAGTGATTGGCTATTAATGTTTCCAAATTTTTGTATAAACTGTTTATAAGTTATGAAATAATATCTTAAAAAAAAAATAACTAAATAAAGAATAACATAAAAGTTTGAATAAGAACTATGTGCATATTTTAATGGAAAATATGGAACATTTTATATTCAACTAAAAAGATATTTTCATTTCTAAGTATTCTTTCTTACAATTATAAAAAATTATATATTTAAATTAAAAATATTAAAGATTTTATTTTAAACTAAAATGATTTCTTCATTAAACAAAAAATCTATATACAAATTTAAATAATAACTACGTATTATCATAAAAAATATTTATTTTCTTCGCCTAAAAAATGATATGTTTTAGTAAAAGAACCTAATTTATTTGTATTGAAATTTAAACTATTTTGATAGAATATTAAGCTTATTTGGCTAACAATTCGGCTATTTTAGTTGCAAATGAATACATTTTTGTAAGATTTCAACTATTTTATTTGTTTGGAAAGTAACATTTTCGTAAAAAAGTCATATTTTGCAATTGAAAATAAGACTATTTTGTAGAAAACTGGCATTGTTGGTTTGCAAATTCAACCATTCAGTGGTAATTTATTTTCTTTCTTAGTTCATACTGTGGCCTTCACTTTTTGAAATTTATCACTTTTTGTAGACAAATATAATTTTTGTTGGTGAAAAATTCAACAATTTTCATAAAAAACTAGCTTGGTTTGGCTGAAAATTTAACTTTTTTTGGTAAAATTTCATCTTTTTGAGTTGAATTCAACTATTTTGGCAGAAAGTTCAACTAGTTGATGGAAAAATAATAAACAGTTTTATTTAAAATTCAACTGTTTTTTTTTCTAAAATGATGATATTGGTTGAAAAATTCATTTATTTTGGCAAACAACATTTCTAAAGAGTGTTCAGCTTGTTTTTGAAATTTTAATTTATAGGGGAAAATGTAACTAATTATTTATAACTTTGCCGGCGTTGTTGAAAATTCACTTATAGGGTTAAAGATTAATTACTTTCGTCGAAAGTTCATCTTTCGTTGAAAATCCTCGTACTTACTCTCGTTCGTGTATTTTCTTAAAAATTAGGGTATTTTCGCAGAAAGTTCCAATTAGGTTAAAAATTAATTTTTTTGTCGGAAATGTAACTCTCACAGTAAATTCGCCTTTTTGGTTTGGAAATGATAGAAAATTCAACTATTACTTTGAAAATGTACTTTTTTCTTTAAAATTTAACTGTTTCATTGGAAATTATTATTCTTAGTTCGAAAATGATAGAACAGTCAACTATTTAATTAAAAATTTACTTTTTTGTTGAAAATTAATATTTTCGGTATGAAACTTTAAACATTTGGTTAACAATTTTTATATATTTTGTAAAAGTTAAAATATTTTGATAGAAATTAACACGCATTGTTTGTATTTGATATGTTACAAGTTCATAACTATTTTTTAACTAGTTTCTCAATTTTGTAAGCAAATAGTATTTTCTCAAACCATTTCTTTTCTTGCAATTCATATTAATAAATAAAAAATATAATTAACTTTATTTCTCTAATATTTACTCATATAATAAATAAAAAATGTAAAAACTGCCTTTTCACAATTCACAGATCAATAAGAAATAACAAAAAAAATCAAACAATCACAAATAAGTTTTAAAAATACTTGCAAGCTTGTCAATTATCAAATAAAAAATAATTAACGTGGAAAAACACTCAACACAACTAATTTGCTATAAATCGGGATGTTTTCTGATTTGGGAATACTTCAGTTTCAGGAATTTTATTTTAAGACATTTCACCATTGTGCAAAACAACTAACAATGAATAAAAAAATGTTAGTACGAACACGGACGATGAAATATTTTCTTGATAATGAAAAATCTGATACTATTTTGAATCTTATAATTTCAATAGTTCTTTTATAAATTTGTATATTTTCTTTAAAATTCTTTTTTATGGTATAAAATCATAATTCTTGTTAAAAATTTACCTTTTCGCTTGAAAATTCGTTTTATATTGAAAAGACGTATTTTTTCTGACTTGAACTGTCTTTATTGAAAATAATAACTGGTCTTTTTATTTGACATCTAAACCTCTTTTAAGTTAAATATCAGCTATGGCAATAATCTGTCGATTATTCATATTTATGATTTAAAAATCAAACTCTTGCGTTGAAACATGGAAACTTTGGTTAAATGATCATTTTTGCTTTTTGTTAAATATTTATTTGTTTTATTGAAAATTTCCCTTTTTATGTAATAATTTCAGATTAAATTCTAACTATTTGCTTGAAAGTTGAACCAATTGATTATCTTCTCCGATTTATAGTAAAAATATCTTCTGTTTGAAATATTAAATATTACATCTTTTGACAATTATTCATCTTTTTTAGTTGAAAATTCAACGGCTTACTTGAAACACAAACAATTTTGTTAACAAATTTTTTTATTTGTCATTGAGGGTTAAAGTGGTGTGATGCCTTTTTGTCTGTTGAGTAATAAGTTGAAAATTTACATATTTTAGTTTAAAGTTCATGGATTTTGTTAAAAGTCCTTCTTTTTGTTAGAAATTTATCATTTAAGATAAAAATTTAACTGTTTTGTTTATGATTCATCATCTTAGCTTAATAAAAGACTTCTTGGGTTAAAAAACTATTATGTAGAAAATAAGTTGCTTGTTGATAGTTAATTTTTTCATTGATATTGTCACTAGTTTATTTTGTCTTTACAGATCTTTTTTTTTGTTGCAATTAAGAAAAATTTGTTGGAAAATAGTCTTTTTATGGGGAAAACTTGATGTTCTTGGTTCGTTAGTCATTTTATTTCTAAGATTCATAATTTTATTTAAAAATTTATGTCCTTGGAAGAAAGTTGATTTTTTTAAATACTTTCACTAAACAGACAATGCATCATCTATATTCGTTTGGATATTTTCTTAATTCATTTCTAATTTCTTAAATTTTCAATTTAATTTAATTAAAATTATTTAATTTATTTAAAATTAATTTATAATTAATTTAATTTCTTAATTTTCTTAATTCATTTCTAATTCTGCTCAAAACTCATTTCATAACCGAAATAAAGTCTTTTATTGATAAATTCAACTGTTTTTTTAAATATATAAGCCGCTTTTCGTTAAAATAACAACTACTATATTTTTTATCCATAATTTATTTTTAATAAACATTTCATTATTTGGTTAAAAGTTAAACTATTTTGTTCAAAATTAATTTGTTTGATTGAAGATTTATCATTTAAATCGAATATTCATTATTTTGGTGGAACAATGAAAGATTTTGTCGAACATTATTTTGTTATTTCGCTGAAAATAATTGTTGCTAACTTGATATTTAACTTTTTTGTTTTGAAAATTAGTGATTTTAACTGAAATTTTAAGTATTTAATTTTTGATTGACAACTGACCTTCTTAGTTGAAAATTAATCTTCTTGTTTGAAAATGAATCTTATTTTAAAAAAAAATGTCTCTTTGGATAAAAATTCAAGTATTCCAGTTAGATATTCGTAATTTTTGTAGAAAATTTAAAAATGGATTTTTGATTATTTTAAATACACATATTTTTATTTTATTTTTAAGCTCGTCGATACGATCTGGAACCCACTCGAACAAGATGGTTTATCATTTATTTTGGCAGAGCCTTTAAGGTGACGGTCTATTCAGGCACAGGACGCCCGAGAGGAATAAGTCTCGTACCTCAAAATTTCCATAAAAAAATAGAAAATAAATATGATATTCAAAGAATAAAAGTTTTTCTTGGTAATGTACACTTCATCGTATTCTATGGGCCTAAAGGAATTTTGGGAGCTGAACTTGACCCGGAATATCAACACCATTGATTGTAGGCAAATTAATCTATACACACGATTAGCAACATAATATTAAAATACGAAATATAAGCAATGTTTAATATTTCACTGATGTCACTCCTGAATAAAAACATACTTTATTTTTTTTAAATCTTATAAATGGACTGCTGTGTTGTGGAACAGCGTAAGCAAATGTTGACTGTTGTGTTCAATTTTCCTTTCCCACTAACAGATTTATTTAGAAAACAAGGTATTAAAAATGTACTAATATATTAATAAAATAGGAGCTTTTTTAGAACCTTTATATTTATATACACATTTTTTTAATTGTTACCATCATAATTTTTCAATTTATTATAATAATGAATTGTAAAGGTTTATAGAGGTTTAGAGGTCTTACCATTTAACCAATTTTAAAGTTTGCTTTTGCAAACCTGAGTAAATTAAGTTCATAAAAGTTCTGTGAAATTACATTAAAGAAAAATTTACGACTTTGTAATTGATGTTAAAAAATAACAAATCGTACTTTCTTATATTTGTGCTAGCTATTTCACTCTGTTGATTCACATTTTCTCGAAAAAAAATCAAATAAGTACTTTACTCTGCGATGAAAAAAAGTTTTCTTTATAAATTTATTTCTTAAATGAAATCAATTTATTTGTACCAATTAAATAACTGGACGACACTGACACTTTCTGCATTTTCAGGGTTTAAATGCACTATATAGACTGATTTTGTTGTAGACAATTACGAGCAGTTATTATTTGAAATGTTGTCACAGGCTTAAGATGGTTACGGCCCAAGGTTTCGAAGGCATTTTTTGGTTTCGAGTTTGATTTCATTTGATTATTTTGCACTGAGCTGTCCCGGTATATGTCATCGGCCACGGACGTATTTTTATAAACCAATAAAGTGATCTGATGAGATCAGTGTGCCCCGACATATTGGATGAAGCTTGGTTTTTACCCCATCATTGATGGACTGTGTTGCTGTCAGGTACACAGTGGGGGGACTTACAGCTGGAGGTAGGTTCCGAACCACCAGAACCTCAGTAAAGGTACATAGAAAAATTTCCAGAGGTATCGGTTCAGGGATCAAAACCCGGACCTCTGAGGTGAAGTCCGGGCGCCTAGCTAACTAATCCACCGAGGCTCTCCGGTTATTATTATTATCAATCTGAGTTGAGATTGTAACAGCCGCTGGCGCATGGGTCATCCTTTTGCTAGAATTTTAGACTCATTGATGCAGCAACTGCTTATGAGTATCAGACGTTTCTTCGCAATCGCAGGGCAGTTACAAAAGACATGAGTAGTCGTTTGATCGTCTTTTTCGCACGAATGACAGAGAGGACTTTCTTCAAGTCCTTTCTTATATCTGTGATAACGAAGGTATCCGTGTCTTATAAAGATTTCTGTTAGGACTTTGACTTCATTTCTCCCAAGCTTGAGTAACTCTTCCGTTCGGTGAGAATTTCATCTTTGAGCCCAACACTCTATTGTACTGTCTGAAGCCAGATACCAATGTTATTTTCCGCCGTGATTCAACTACTGGAAATGCCTACAATTGACTCAAGTCCAGTACAATTTTCTTTTGCTGCTAGTTTTGCTAGCCTGTCTGATATACCATTACCCTTGATGCCGCTGTATCCAGGGATCCAAAGAAGAGTGACCCTATTGTCTGTTGCTAGCTTATTCAGTGCCTCATAGCACTCCCAAACTAGTAGCGACGTAGTCGTTGTTCCATTCAGGGTCATTATAGCAGCCCTACTGTATGAGCAGATAAGAATGTTCCTTTTATTGCCATACTCCTTTGCCTTGTAGGCGAACTGGATCATTGATATTGCGATTGTTAAGCCCATTTCATTTCTTTTACAGTATGAACCGTCTCCTGCGTTTTACTTGTTCCTAAAGTCATTTGTGAACCAGTTTTATTCATCACTGGTAGGTGTCCCTTACCGTTACGCCATTCCTCTTTCGTGGATAGGCTAACTCTATACTTGGAACAAGTAGCGACGAGTGGACATTTTGTCCCTGAGCATGCTCAGTTTCAGCCTCCTCGCGATGTCGATTCGCATCCGCACTATTATCGAGATACTACCATCGTTTTCATATTTAATCTCCAGACGACTTAAAAGCATCAGTGATGCCTCTCAGGATCAGTCCCCTAATCGTTTCCACTCAAGACATTACAGCAGACAGTTTATCTCTGTCCCACCAGACCACCTTCGAATAGGTTAGCCTCGGTGGCAGGATGGCTGTGTAGAACCACATAAGTGTCTCCGGTTTCAAGCCCCAGATTTTGCCTATGGCTCTGCTACAGAGCCAAAGAGTCGCTACTATCTTCTTGCACTTATTTTCCAAGAGCTCCTTCCATGACAGCTTTTTATACAAAATGACTCTTAGATATTTGGCTCTCCTTTGATATCCAGTTGTTGTCCTGCCTATTTTAGTGTACTCGTAGTTACCCACTTATACCTTCTAGTAAATACAACTGCCTCCGTCTTACTTTAATTGACAGATAGTTCAGTCTTCTTATACCAGGAATCTACTATCATTAGTGCTAGTTGAATTACTCCGAAGAGCGTATACAGATGTTGGCCCGCACGATAACCAGTATGTCGTCCGTATGGCCTACAACGTCGTGACGTTGACTCGTAAACAGATGACGTTGTGTATCCACATAAAGTGGTATCAGCCTTAGTCGTAGTTAGTTTCCTGTTAGCTAACATGTGGCATGTCCATTCCACGACTGCAATAGACACACCAAGTGTGTTCATGACCGCCCTAATCACCTCTTCAGAGGTGTAGTTGAAGGCTCCTTCAATGCCCATAAAGATTCCATTCGCGAGCCACTTCTGCTCCAGTTGTCATTCGATTATGTTTACTGGTTGGGTTAGGTCTATCTCAGTCGAGTGAACTGAAAATATAGGGTCGAACTAACCTTGGATTCAGATCTAGAGACCCGAAAACATCTAAGAGTAGAGTTTTTCTGCAATTCCGTGGTTTTTCTAATTTGGACCTTGGGATGCCCTTCATCCCGATCTGATGAGGAAATTATCCCAGATTTGGATTGAGCGACTCCAAAAACGTCTTAAAGTAGTGGTTTACGCCGATTCAATAGTTTTTTTTCTTATTTTGACCTATACTTGACCTTGATGCAGACCTGATGGGGTATGACAGTAGAGTTTTTCTTGGATCCATTGGTTTTCTGCTAGCACCTCCTCAACGGATTTTAAATATTTCCCTTGCACCATAATTTTGGGCTTTTTTGGGGGATCTTTGGGCACCGTTGCCGATTTTTAGGCTCCTATAGTTTTCTTAAAAAACCGACTTTTGGGTGTAGATGCTGGCCGCCAGCACCTCCACTACGTAAAATTGAAAAAACGAAAAAAATCAAAGGCGTCACAATTTTTGGTTTTCTGTGCTCTTGAAAACTGAAAAATTTTATCACAAAAAAAGTCCTATATTTTGAATACAGCCCGATTTTCGGGCTGTTAATTTTCTCAAGAAATCCGAATTTTTTGCGGAGGTGCTGGCCGCCAGAACCTCCACTACATAAAATTGAAACAATTGAAAGTGCTAGAATTTTCAGATTTTCTTGGGCTCTTCAAAATGCGAAAATTAATTTTTTAAACAACCCCATTTTCCGAAAAACTATCGTTAAAATAGAATGTCCACTTTAACTAAAAGTAATCTTATCAGAATTTTCGGGTTTTTTTGGGTTCTTTTTGTGCACCAATATCGATTTTTTAAGCACCCAGCCTAAATGTAAACATTTCCGAAGATTGTTCTATTTTTGGGCTCCCAAAAACCCTTTTAAATTATTTCCAAAGATCACCCCTGATCCTTAAAAAACCCCAAAAATAATATATATGAAATAAAAACGAGAAAAAATATATCGTAGTTCTAAGCTAGTTCTGAGTTAATTAAAAAAAACAAATTACATTGTGCGAAAACCACTCATAACGCTAGCAGCTAGCCCTAACGAAAAATATAGATATTAAACAAAACTAAAGAAAATATCAATCAAAAGTCAATGGTTCTTCCGGGTTCACCAAAAACTTCCGAAAAATCTCCGAATGAAGAAAAAATCATAGTATTCAACCTCGAAAACTCTAAACTACACCCACTAACCAACATTAATATTCAAAAAAATCAAATAAAAAACTAGCCTTGATACATTTTAGCAAACCCTGCTTAGCTGCCTTCAACTAAAAAATTCATAGAGATTTCAATTTAAAATTGGGTTAGATTAAAAATTAAAAATTAAAGGTTAGATTCAATCAAAAAACCGCACGATTTTCCCGAAAATCCTTTTAATACCCTCATCGCCAAATTAATATCAAACAGCACTTGAGAACTACCCTTATCACACTTAAATAACCAAGTCTCACACTCCATCAATTTAAACCTACAAAACAAACTCAAATTAAAAACAACTTTCAAATACTGTAGTTAATAAATCTCTTTTCACACGTAATATTTCACAAACCTTAGTAATTACCACTATTCCATTTAAAGAATTCAGTCTCATCTGTCTTTAACTAAAAACGCGAAGAAAAATTAGAATTAAAAAGAATAACCCCAGACAAGATTTCAACACTTTAGTGGATATATCTGTTCCCCCATTAATATTCCGCAGCCCGTAGGAGCTATCCCTGTAAAATTTAACGAATATCGAGTGTCAGTTGTTTCCAACTAAGACCGCCAAAAATATAAAATTTAATAGAATCACCTAGAATAATTTTTCAAAACTCTGTGGGGAAGCGGGTATGGGTTAGGGTTTTTCAAAGGTCAATATTATGAATCATTTTATTTGTAGATTTTGCGGCAGTGTTTTGTGAACCCCGCAAAACTATTGACTTTTGATTTATATTTTTTTTTTTAGTTTTGTTTGATAATTATATTTTTCAGCTAGGGGTAGCTGTTAGAGTTGTGGGTTGTTTTTGGACTACAGATTTTGTCCTTTGTACCTAAATAAAAACAAGCTCAGACCTACGGTATATTTTTTATTTTACTTATTTCATATATTTTTCTTTGGGATTTTTTAAGGGTTACGGTAGATTTTTGGACTTTTTTGACATAAATAAAGCAGCTTAAAAATCAGTGTTAGTGCCCAAAAAGAGCCCACAAAAGCCCAAAATTCTGATTTGTTTACTTTTAGTTTAAATTCATATTTTATTTTAAGGGTAGTTTTTCGGAGATAGGTGTTGTTTTTAAAAAAATAATTCTTGGATTTTCGAAGAACCAAAAAAGAGTCCAAAATTCTGGCGATGTTTATTTTTTTAAATTTCATTTAGTGCAGTTCCTGGCGGCCAGCACCTCCGCCAAGAATTCCAGTTTTTTTAAAAAGTAAAAGAGCCCGAAAATCGAGATTGTTTGCTAAAGAAGAGCAAAAAAACCCAAAATTTCAATATGCTTACACTTAGTTTGAATGCATATTTAATTTCAACAGTAGTTTTTAAAAGATAGGGGTTGTTTTTCAAAATAAATTTTGGAAGTTTTTGAGAGCCCAAGAAAAACCCAAAATTCTGTTGCGATTAATTTTTGTAACCCTTTCAATTTTCCATAGTGGAGGTGCTGGCATCAAACACCTCCGCCCAAAAGTCGGGTTTTTAAGAAAACTAAAAGAGCCTAAAAATCGACATCGGTTTCAGGTTGTAGAATGTTTTTTTTGTGTGTTGTTTATTCAATTTCAAACACTTCTAATTAGGTTTCTAACAAAAAGACTTTCAAATGAATTTTTTTAAAGCTCATTTCAAATTTTCCTATCAATTAATATTTTTAAATTTTTTCAAAATTTTAAAACTTTTCTGCGTGCCATGCTTCTTCTTCAACTTACCCTGTCCTAATTTACCCTCAATTCCTCTTCTGCTGCCTCCCATCATTTCTTCTACTTTTTGTAAGCTTGCTGTCTTTCATTTCGCCTCACAATTCCTTACACACCCCACTTTCAACCCCTTATTTTTCTTCAATTGCAGAATTTTTTTTTTTTACAGAATTAAATGCTAAGTGAATGTGGTATATGATTCTTGGTAGAGGCGGAACCTAATAAAAGGATTTTAAGAGCTCCCTTTTTCAGAACATTATACCATTTTTCACTTCAATCAACCAATAATTACACCTACCTATAATAAAAATTTAACTAAAAATGCGTTAATTAAAAATGAATTTTTTAAACCATAAAAAATAATTTAGAATAAAATGCTTAAATTTCAGGGAAAAAATGTTGAACCAATAAGTAATTTCCTAATTATAACTAAGAATAAAGAATAATAACTAATATTCTACAAAAACTTGGATTTTCGACCATAAAGATTAATTTTGTTATTTTTTCAGTTAAAATTCTGATTTTTGGCAAAAAAAATGTTTAGGAAATAAAAGAAATAAGGTAAATGTAAATAAGGTAAATTAATGTAATAGACATTATTCTTCTACCAAAAAAGATGAATTTTAGAATTGACAATATGAATTTTAATCAAAGAATGGAATAGTTATATTTTCAGTTAAACAAATTATTTTCTTAAAAAAATTATTTTGCAAAAAAATATTTAACTGATTAAAAAGCAAAACATGAATTTTCAACTATAATGGAATGAAAAAAAAAAAAATAACCTTTTTACCAATAAGTGGAATTTATGATTAAAAGATGGATTTTTAACCATGAAGATTAATTTTTTACCAAAAGAGATAAGACTTCAAAAATAGATCAATTTTCGAATTAAACGTGTGATTTTTAAACAAAAACTGTAATGATTATGTTTTCAGTAAAAAGTAATTTTCATCCCCTCCCTAAAAAAATGAATTTTTAACAAAATAGATCAGTTTTTATAAAAAAAATTTTCGATCAAAAGTTGGATTCTCAACCATAAAGAATAAAATTCTACACAAAAAATATGAGTTTTCAAAAAGAAGATGAATTTTTGAAATAAAATTATGAGCTTTAAACGAAAAACGGATTGTTGCATTTTCACTCAAAACATTTATTTTCAACCAAAAAAAGTACGAATTAAAAAAATTAATTTACTTTTTAACAAAACAGAAAAATGCATTTTTAAACTATAATGAATAAATTACGCGAATCACATGAATTTTTAACTGCAAAATATGAATTTTCAAAGAAAAATTAAATAGTCATCATTTTAATTAAAAATGTATTGGACCAAAGAAGCTTACTTATTTAAATAAATTAGTCAAACTTTAGATAAAAAAAAATAGTTTAAAAAAATCATACGAATTTTGACAAAATATATAATTTTTTGATTAAAAAAGATCAAGTTTGGACCCAACGAACCGAATTTCTAACAAAGCATAATAATTTTTAACCAAAAAGTTGAGTTTTAAACTAAACATAGAGTAGTTGAACTTTCATTTGAAAAAATTAATTCTCAAGAAAGAAAAAGAATTTTTAACAAAACAACTTATTATTCAATTGATTAAATGAATTGCTCCCTAGCCTGAAAATACAATATTCTCGACAAAGTAGTTTGTTTCTGCAAAAAAAAAAATTTAACAAAATACCTAAGTTTTTAACAAAATGAATCTATTTCGGTTAATGAGCTATCATTTTAGTATAAAATAACACACTTTGGTTAAAATTTAAACAAATACAAGAAATATTTATAATAAACTCGCGGAACTGTTAAGAAATTGCTATGCATAAGTATAATTGAAAAAAAAACCTGTAATTCTTAGAGTATTTCTTTCCAGGATTTTAGTACCCTGTTATAAAATTATTTAGTTTTTAATTTTAAGATAGAATTTTTTTTTTAATTCACAAACCTTTATTTTCTTTTCAAGCTCTTCCAAATGATCTAGAACCCAGCACATCAAGATGGTACATCGTTCACAGGGGAAGCGCTTATAAAGTAATGATGAATCCTGCTACAGGACGCCCGGCAAATATTAGCCTCGTACCTCAAAATGTACATGGAAAACCGTGAAGTAAATTTTTTTCGAATAATTACTTATTATTTTTTTATATAATAGTGTAGTCACATAAAATGAATATACATAACACAATTAGAAATGCCTTTATTTCTTTATTTAGTATTTAAATAATTAATGGTGAGAAATTTAATATTCTATATCAGAAATTACTGAAAATATAATGAAATTTAAATAAATAAAATTTTATGAAGGCCTACTTATCAATTTTTTTGAAATATTATATTAAATGTAAATAATTTAGTGCTTTACTGACATATACAAAATATAGAAATTTTAATTTTCATAAATATTCTGCGTATCGGAGATACGATTAATCGTAGACGATTAATCGCAATGGATAATAACAATACCATGCTTGTTTATTATGCGAGTTAAACGAATACATTACCTTTTTTATTACCACGTCCCGTAGACATTTTATGTATTTTCGCTGTCTCTAACAACTTATTACCTTCTTTTCCCTAAATATAGACAAACAAGTCTGAAACTATCGATTTCCAAAATTACTTTCCCGTGGTCTCTTTTCATGATAATATCTCGAAGATATCAAAATAATTGATTTATTAATTATTTCAGAGCTTTATTAATAACTATAACCCTTGAGAAATGTGAATAACAATGTTTTGAAATATTAAAAAACCAAAATAAATTTTTACAAAATTTTCTTATTCTAAAAACAAAATAATTTGGTACTAAATAATTTAATTTATAACGAAAAACAAACATTTTCAACCCAGAAGATTAATTTGTTGAAGAAAAAGGCGAATTAAAAAAAAAATGAATTTTTAAAGTCTATTGGATCTTCAACTATAAAAGATAAATTTTTACTCAAATAGTTGCATTTTCTTTTGAGAAAAATAAATGTTACCAAAAAATTAAATACTTTAATTTTCAATAAAAAAAATTAATTTTTGTTACAAAAAGCCCAATTAAAAATTGTCAACCGAAGATATCAATTTTCAACTAAAGTCATGCACCAAACAATACTTTGTTAACAGATTACTTCAACTTTTAACCAAATAGTGGAATTTTCGTCCAAAATGATTAATTTTATACCTTAAAAGAAGAATTTTTAACAAAATATAACGCAATAGTGTGTTAAACACGTACATATTTCTTGACGCAGACAGCAAATTTGTACGATGTAAATATGTAAATATATAAATATGTAAGTTGATATACAATTTATTTTAACAATTTTTTTTTATTCTGAAGTTACTATATAAAGAGATTTTCAGAAAAAATGGGGACAAAACTTAATTTTTAAAATAAATATCACAAATATTGTTTAAACAATATAAATAATTGTTTACCCTCTCCAAAAGGCTTCTGATTTTAAATAATATAATTTTTTTTTTAAATTATCAAAATCGGAGCTGTTGTTGAGGACTTCCAAATTTTGCCTGTTTTATATATTCATTGATTATACTATAAGTGACTATTCTTTACTCCTGGATAGAAAGGAACGTGTGATGAGAGATGTTATGTTGCAAATATCATTATTGAAGTAGTATTGAAGTTATATCATTGAAAGAAATCATATAGCCCCTTAAGACAATCCAAATATTTTTGGTAAGAAGTTCGTTTTCTTTAATTCATAGTTCTACTGTTATATTTTTCTTACGGAATACATTGCGGTTGATGTAACAATTCTACTATTTGGTTGAAAATTTAAAAATATAATTAGAAAATTTAAACATTTGATTAAAAGTTTATGTACATATTGTGTTGGATTTTTTGTGTGTAGAATTTTTGTGTGTGCATGAACGTTTGTTGTGGTGTAATTGAAGAACAACTTTTCCATCCAGATTTTATTGACAGTACTTTAAACGTAGATAAATACGGTAAGTTTTTCGATAATGAACTTTCAAACTTTCTTAAAAATCTAAGCTTGGAATTGCGACAGAACATGTACTTCTGTAATTTATTGTGTTAAAAATTATGCCTTCGAAAGGGATAATTTAGCCAGATAATAACTTAACATTATATTGAAGATTAACCCGTGCAGAAATCGCCCGATTTCAACCGTAATACCGATCTGGCCCCGATCGGATTTTCCAAATTGGTCCTGATCGGAATAACTCTGGGGCCCATACCTGGGCCCAACCAGTCCAGACCGATTTCCTACTGAAAAGGCATCTCTATTAGCTCGCAGAACTAGTGTTGCTTGATTTTTTTCTGATAGTGTAGTAAAATTTGTATGCATACTACTCGTTTATAATATTCTATCAATGATTGAAAATGCATAATGCGAGTAAGCCACGTGTTCGCAGGCACCAAACACCAGCCAGTGTACCTCGAAACCTGCATGAGGAAGATGAGAGTAAGTAATGACACTCTGCGGGCTCATTTAAACCTAACCTCAAATACATTAATAATTAATTAAATTGTTTCAGGTAAAATTAGTATATTTACCATTAGATGAGTCAAATATTATTATATGATGAAATTTATCAAGTTCTTTTGTTTTCAAATATTATTGAAGAACTCAAGGTTTTTCGATTTAATGTAGAGTTAGAATTATCAAATCTATTGACAAGAAATGGATTGCAGTATGCACAAAATTGGAATATTCTGAGATTATGAGAATAAAATATGTGATACAATCGATTCTGTTATTGAAACTCTGATTCTGTATTAATAATAAATACATTAAAGACATACATTGAGGACAAATTTTCATAACATGCATTTCAGAATCAAGTAGCACAATCAAAATTAAAAATGTCAATTGTGTAGGGATTCTAACAAGAGCTAGTTGCTCAACTGCGCATGCGTCGCATTCGGCATCTAATTCGTTTCGCAAGAAGTTTAGAATGCTAAACAAAGTTATTTTTCTTTTTTATTATAAACAATGACATTTCAACTTATAAAAATGTCCATTAGGTCGAAATTAATAATTAATAATAAAAATTCATTAAATGCATATTCTGTAAATAATATTTAAAATGACCAGAAATGTTTAATTCAAAACTTTTCATTGTTGTTTAAAAGTTGTTTGGTCTATATTGCTTTTAACAGACTTGAAATAATAAAACGAGATAATAAATGATAGCTCAATTTTTCGGCGAAAATATTATCTACAACCAGCTTCTCCAATTTCTCAAGAAGTAATGCGATTGACAAAAAAATTTAACTTTTTTACAGTAAAATGTTAATAAATCGTAAATAAGAGGTTATTTCCCGTTGACTTTATTGAAACGTCTTCTTTTCGTGCATGTCGTACTTTAATTTTAAATTAAAATAACTTAATTGGGAATTAAAAATATCAAGGTGGCCTTCGAAAGAAGACCACATTTCGATAGTTTCGACTGATCGTGTACCGATCGGGCACCGATGAGGCACCGACTGGGTTTCCCGATCGGGTGTCCCGACCTGGCCCCGATCTGGTGTGTGTTTCATCCGCTATCTGGCCCCGATCGCGGCTGGTCTGGTCCCAATCGGGGCCAGATCAAAATTTCTACACAGGAATCAGCTAGATCACATAAAATTGTATCTTCAGCCTTAAGATATTGTAAGAATGTATAAAGCAAGAATCTTATATAATATTCGCGTTGATCAAAATGCATTCTGTAAGCCCAATTTTCATGTTAAATATTTGTAATCTTTAAGGAAAGTTTCTATTCGAACTTTAAACAGTATAGTTAAAAACTTCCCTTTATTGACCTTATTTCTTAAAGAATTATGATGAATATTGACATGCCAGATAATATAAGTTGATTTATGTATATAAATTCCCGGATAATAAATTTCTCGAAATGCAAATCTTGGAATAGTGAATTTCCTGAATAGTTTATAACATTGCCGAATTTGAAAAATCCCGACTAATAAAATCCCAGAATTCAAAAATTTCCTAATAATAAAATCTCCGGATTAGAAAATTTCCTAATTGGTATATATCTAAATGAAAAAATTTCCAAGAGTTCATAATATTAATGAATTAAAAAATTTCAAAATAAAAAAAATTCTTCAAGTTATTGTTTTGATTTAAAATGATAATAAATGATTTAATTTTTATCCAGAAAACCATTTTTCTTTGATTATTCTAATTTTAAATTTGAAGAATAATTTTAGAAAATTTTAACATTGAAAATAATTTTTTTTTGTTAACATTTTTGATTATTTTAATTTAAATAAGGCTGTCTCTATAGTTACTGAAAAATTGGGGGCCTTGGATAAGGGGATGATTTACTTCTCCCGAAAATTCGTAAAGAGACACTTCGTTTAAATAAAGAAATAATATTAACGAAAAACTTTTTGAATCGTTTAAATTATGTTAAAAAATAAAGATAACATGAAACAATGATAAAAAAAAAAATTTAATTAATTTTGCAACATCTTAATTAACAATCCCAGGCATTGGTATATAAATAAATGTAATATACATTTGATATGATATGTTAGTGTTGCATAGTGTAGAAAAATTTGTATTTCGGACAGAATCTTGTGTTAAGCACGAGATACGTGATGAGAATCTGTTTGTTCAAGACAAATGAGCTTTTATAGAATGCTGAAAATCTAAGTTTTGTCTACTAATCTATTTTTACTAATCACATTTATTGAAAAATGAAATATGTAATGAAAATTTCCTTCTATGCCCAGTAGTGCTACCTCTTTGTGCTTTTGGGCAAATATGAATCAACAAAGAAAAACTGCTCGCTTCGCGGGCACATTCTCCTGGCACGGGGGTCGATTTGCTAGCAGGTTTAAGCGTGCC
The DNA here is from genome assembly GCF_010883055.1 of Belonocnema kinseyi. Classification (NCBI taxonomy): domain Eukaryota; kingdom Metazoa; phylum Arthropoda; class Insecta; order Hymenoptera; family Cynipidae; genus Belonocnema; species Belonocnema kinseyi. Next base: position 73,921,109 of record NC_046664.1, on the reverse strand, counting down.
TAGGACGCGCGACCGTCGGGTATCTCGCATTGCGCTCAATAATATATTTATCTCGCTCTACGCGCTCGGTCTTTGTATTTCTTCCATATTTATGCACAGACTTTATAAAATTAAAGGTTAAAGCATCGAAAACTGTAATTTGGTGATTGCAAAATTCCTTCAGTTAAAGCTTCTTTAATTGAGTTCTTTAATTGCGGTTTTATCTTGTTTTGTTAAGCTTGAGGATAGAACTTGAGTTTGGCGTAAAATTTTGGCCGTTCTACGTAGTATATCATTCGCTTTCACAGGTGGAAGGGTTGTAAAAAAGTTACTTTATTCACTGAAATAAAACCAACACCTACCTTCGGTACTGCATCACCCGGACCTTAATATCCAAAAACAAATTCTCTGTAAGTATGTTGGGCGCCAGGCTTTCCGTAGGCACTCAAAAGCTTGTGTGCTGATTGGCTGGAGGTGGCGCGACGGCAGGCAATGTATCGTAGCGAACTTCAGTGCCGACTACTATGGGTGCTAGCTATCCCCGTATTCCTTTTTATTCTTCACATATCACGATTTTGACCAACTAAACGTACTTTAATCAATCAATTGTCATTCTTGATGCCATAAATAGTTATATGTTTGACATTTACAAAATGGGACGCTATTCACTTGAAGAAAATTGGGAAATATTAAAAACTTATTTCCAAAGTGGTGAGTCTTCTATTCAAACAATGCGAAATTTGAAAAAAATATTTGATAAAAAAAATGTGCCGAAAACTCAATTTGTGGAGCAATTCGTTAAGCGTGTTCGTAAAACTGGAATGTTGGTGGATAAACCAACTCGAGAACGTACTCGTCCAGTGCGCTCAACCGAAAATATTGCTGCTGTGGCT